>NC_091362.1:1234670-1262170 GCF_038502225.1 Cherax quadricarinatus
GTGAATCCATGCTGAGTATCATTAATCAAGCTATGCTTATCGAGATGGCTTCTTATAATCTCAGCTATAATTGACTCTAGTAATTTGCGTACAATTGAGGTCAGGCTTATTGGGCGGTAATTTGACGGTAACGACTTGTCCCCTGTTTTAAAAATAGGAATTACATTAGCCATCTTCCACATATCAGACACTACACCTGTTTGAAGAGATACATTAAAAATATTAGTTAATGGTTCACAGAGTTCCATTTTGCATTCCTTAAGAACCCTTGAATAAACCTCATCAGGACCCGGCGACTTATTTCGCTTCAGTCTGTCTACCTGCTTCACAACCATTTCACTAGTGACTGTGATGTTACATAATTTATCTTCTTCTAGCCCACTATAAAAATTAATTACTGGAATATTGTTAGTGTCTTCCTGTGTAAAAACTGAGAGAAAATAATTATTAAAAATCGAGCACATTTCATTCTCTTTGTCAGTAAGGTGCCCATAGTTATTTTTAAGGGGACCTATCTTATCTCTAACTTTTGTTCTATAGACCTGGAAAAAACTTTTTGGGTTAGTTTTAGAATCTCTAGCAACTTTAATTTCATAGTCCCTTTTAGCTTTTCTTATCCCCTTTTTAATGTCCCTCTTAATGTCAATATACTGATTCATAAGATGACCCTCACCTCTTTTGATACGCCTATAAATTCTTTTCCTATGCCCTAGTAGATATTTGAGCCTATTATTCATCCATTTTGGGTCATTTCTATTTGATCTAATTTCTTTATATGGGATAAACGTTCTTTGAGCAGCATGTATAGTGTTCAGAAAACTGTCATATTGATAGCTCACTTCGGTACCCCAGTCAACAGATGATAAGTGTTCTCTAAGCCCATCGTAATCTGCTAAGCGAAAATCTGGGACTGTTACTAAGTTATCGCTACTATCGTACTTTCATTCAATGCTAAATGTAATTGATTTGTGGTCGCTAGCACCCAGTTCCTCTGAAATTTCTAAATTATTAACAAGGGATTCATTGTTTGCCATAACTAAGTGTAGCAGGTTATTTCCCCTTGTAGGTTCTGTCACAAACTGCTTCAAAAAACAATCCTGAACTACTTCTAAGAAGTCATATGATTCTAAATTCCCAGTCAAGAAATTCCAATCAATATGACTAAAGTTAAAGTCTCCTAGAATTACTACATTATCGTGCCTTGTGGCCTTAACAATTTCCTCCCATAGTAGTCTCCCTTGGTCCTTATCTAAGTTTGGGGGACGGTATATCACTCCTAAAATCAGTTTTTCATGCCGCTCTGAAAATTCTATCCAAACAGACTCTGTATGTGTTACTTCAGACTTAATACCCGTTTTTATGCAACAGTTCAAGCGATCTCGGACATACAATGCCACCCCACCCCCCTTCCCGATACTTCTATCTACTTGGAACAATTTAAAACCCTGAATATGACATTCCGCAGGCATGTCCCGACTTTTTGAATTAAACCACGTCTCAGTTAAGGCAAATACATCAATGTTACCTGCACTAGCAACTAATCTCAACTCGTCCATCTTATTCCTAGCACTACGGCAATTAGCATAATAAACATTGAAAGACTCTCCTTTCTCTTTACCCTTCCTGCTCATTTCTGTTTTTCTACTAAACCTATTACTGTCCTTATCACCCAAAGTCCCTGGCTTTTCAATATCTACCTCGTTCTGCTTATTACTAGTTCCCCTAGAACTCGTAATATTACTACACTGGGACTTCACTGTTTTCCTGCCAAATCCCATACCACTACCTATTCCTAGTTTAAAGTCCTAACTGCTCCCTCCACTGCAGTTGCCAGTGCTACCACCCCAGACCTAGATAAGTGAACCCCATCCCTGGCATACATGTCATTTCTGCCATAGAAGAGGTCCCAGTTGTCAATGAATGTTACTGCATTTTCCTTACAGTATTTGTCCAGCCAGCAATTGACACCAATTGCCCTGGACAACCATTCATTTCCAACTCCTCTCCTTGGGAAAATACCACATATGACAGGGTTCCCACCCTTACTCCTAATTATTTCTAATGCTGACCTATACCTGCTAATCAGGTCTTCACTCCTACATCTGCCAACATCGTTGCCTCCAGCACTGAGACAGATAATAGGATTGCTCCCATTACCTCTCATGATGTCATCCAGATGGCTAACAATATCCTCCATCCAAGCCCCAGGAAAGCAAACTCTCTGTCTCCTACTCCTGTCCTTCAAGCAGAACGCCCTATCCATATACCTAACTTGGCTATCCCCAACAACAACAATATTCTTACCTTCCTTGGTGTCGTTCGTCGTGATGTTCCCAGTAGTCGACTCGCATTCGTCGGGTAGCACTGAGAATGTATTAGATGTTTCCACAACAGTTTCCATGGCAGTCTCTTTCTTCTTCATCGTTTCTACCTTTCCATTCGTCCTCTTGATCGTCAACTTCATTCCCTGCTGTCCAGCCACTGACCAGTTTCCCTTCTTGACCTGAGGACTCAAAACAGGAGGACTACTACGAATCTTCTTGTTTTCCTCTGTCAGTCGCCGAATCTCCATCTTCGCCAACTTCAATTCTTCCTTAAGCTGTTGGTAAAGTTGCTCGATGGAGGGCATCTTGCTTCAATTCGTAGAGAGCGCGCAAACAGGTCTTCACAGAGCTAAGTACACGTCAACACTGCGCAGTACGTCCGCACGGCCCAATAGCGATGCGAACACTGTTGATTGTAGAACTGGAAGTAACGACAGAAGGAAGAAGATGGCACACGTGGTTGATGGCACCAGGTTTTCTGTGGGTGTGTAGGCGGGCTGGGTGAGCTGGCGTTACGCGTGAGCATCTGGCTGGCACTAGGAATTCATGTGGTACTAAGCCTGGGTGGCTTAATAAGCCACAGGGATAGTGATTTTCGCTCTGAGAAGCATTTTACTGGTAGCACAGAGCAGTACAGCACATGGAGACATTAGCTCCAAAGAGGATCTTGCTTGGCTTGCTTCTCTCTCAACTGGGTTAAGTCCTCTCAACTGGCTTAAGCCCTCGACACTGGCTAGGCTGGGCTGGCTTGAATGCTTGCAACTATGCACACAGCATTAATGAAGCAGGCTGGGTGACTGCCTTAGGCAGGCTGGGTGGCTTAGGCTCTCCCCTACAAACTGCCTAAGTGGCATGGCTTATTTTGCAAAACCCAGATCAACTCCTTGTAGGTTAGCAAATAAGCACAAAACTAACTAGGAAGTTGCGTAAACAAGGTTGGAGGATGCTGGCTTGGTTGTGGGTTAGTGCCCCATAGAGCTCCCATGCGGTTGCGCTACGATGTCCAACTGGCATAGTAGATTATTATTAAAATCAAGGGGGAAGCGCTAAACCCAGAGGATTATACAGCGCCTGGGGGGGGATGTGGAAGGCATTCAGGCTTAATTCGGGGAACTGGAGCACAGATTCAATTCCCTAAATCAAGAGCCCCTCACCAACATCAAGGAGCCTTCCTTGAGGGGATCTGGCACAGTAGAATTAGTCTCCTTACATCTGCATAATCACCACAATCACGCCCACACTGCTGTCACCATTTGTCGTGAGAATTCGTCGGGAGATATTGGAGTAACAAATACACATGTTGGATGTCTTACAGGCGTATAATTAAGGAGAAGCTCTGTAGCCTTGCCTTTTCCAGTGTATGCCTAGTGGGAACTGTCCAAGTAGCCTCTGGTGTACCACTCACGTGTGAGGATCTCGTGACGTCACAGCTAGCAAGGGAGCCTATCTATAAAGAAGCTTGGATTATGTAAGTAAACTACATAAAGTACACAGTAACACCACTGACATATGTATGTGTGTATAAATGTGTGTGTGTACTCACCTAATTGTGGTTGCAGGGGTTGAATCATGGCTCATGGCCCCACCTCTTCACTGGTCTCTACTAGGTCACTCGTCTTGCTCCATGAGCTTTATCATGCCTCTTCTTAAAGCTAAATATAGATCCTGCCTCCACTACAACACTTCCCAGAGTATTCCACTTACTGAAAACTCTGTGACTAAAGAAATACTTCTTAACATGGCTGGGATTCATCTGAATTTTCAACTTCCAATTGTGACCCCTTGTTGCTGTGTCCCATCTCTGATTATTATAATCATGGGGGAGCGCTAAACCCGTAGGATTATACAGTCCCATCTCTGAAACATCCTGTCTCTGTCCACCTTGTCAATTCCTCTCAGTATTTTATGTCGTTAACATATTCCCCCTGTCTCTTCTGCCCTCCAGTGTCGTCAGGTAGATTTCTCTTAACCTCTCCTCATAGGACATGCCCCTTAGCTCCGGGACTAGTTTTATTGGTAACCTTTGCATTTTCTCTAATTTCCTAACATTCATGGCTAGGTGTGGGTTCCAGACTGGTGCTGCATATTCCAGTATAGTCGACCCTCAACTAATGGCAGCATTAAGTAACGGCAATTTCGTTTAACGGCGCTTTTTGCCATAGAAAAAATGCCTTAACCAACGCGAAAAAGTTAACCAACGACGTTTGTCCGGAACCTGTCGATGTGCCCGGAGTGCGGCCTGGGCGGGCCCAGCCACTCCAAGAGTCCGTGTGCCATTCTTTGCAAGCTTTTGCAGTCGGTTTCCACGTGTGCCTCCCATATATTTTAGATTATTTCACTATTCTAGTGCTTGTAACCGCAAAATAAGCAACCATGGGTCCCAAGAAAGCTTCTAGGGCCAAGCTTGTGTTAAAAAGGGTGAGAATTACAATGGAAATGAAGAAGGAGATCATTGAAAAATACGAGAGTGGAGTGCGTATGGCTAAGTTGGAAAGGCAATACAACAAATCACATTCAACCATCAATACTATCTTGGCGAACAGACAGGCAATCAAGGAAGCTGTTGTTGCGAAAGGTTCAAGTGTGTTTTCAAAACGGAGACCACAAATAGTTGAAGAGGTAGAGAGACTGTTAATGGTATTAATAAACGAAAAACAATTATCAGGTGATAGTGTTTTTCAGTCTATAATTTGTGAAAACCCAAGGAAGTTGCATGATGATCTCATTAAGAAAATGCCCCAAAATAGTGCTGATGAATTTAAGGCCAGCAAAGGCTGGTTTGAGAGATTTAAGATTCATAGTGGCATACACAGTGTGGTAAGGCATGGTGAGGCAGCCAGTTCACACAAAAATGCGACTGAAGAATATGTGAAGGACTTTAAGGAATACATAGAGACTGAAAACCTAAAACCTGAACAAGTGTTTAATTGTGACGAAACAGGCCTGTATTGGAAGAAAATGCCAAACAAGGCCTACAATACTCAGGAGGAAAAGGCACTCTCAGGACATAAGCCTCTGAAAGACAGACTGACATAACTGTTGTGTAGTAATGCTAGTGGTGATTGCAAAGTTAAACCTTTATTGGTGTATCACTCTGAAACTCCCAGAGTGTTCAAGAAAAACAGTATCGTCAAGGGTAATTTGTGTGTGCTGTGGAGATCAAACAGTAGGGCATGGGTAACAGGGTATTTTTCATGGACTGGTTTTATGGTGTGTTTGGCCCCACTGTGACAAAATACCTCCAGGAAAAGAAATTGCCACTCAAGTGCCTCCTGGTAATGGACAATGCTCCTGCTCATCCTCACAACTTGCAAGAGGAAAATGCAGGGGAGTTTGGTTTCGTTAAGGTGAAGTTATTTCCTTCTAATACAACTCCTCTCCACCAGCCCATGGACCAGCAGGTCATTTCAAACTTCAAAAAACTTTACACAAATGCAGTGTTTCAAAAGTGCTTTGAAATGACCTCAGACACTCAATTGACCCTAAGAGAGTTTTGGAAAGATCCCTTCAATGTCCTCAGTTGTGTAAACCTTTTAGGTATGGCTTGGGAGGGAGTGACTAAGAGGACCTTGAACTCTGCTTGGAGGAAACTGTGGCCAGAATGTGTAGAACAGAGGGATGTTGAAGGGTTTGGGGCTAACCCTCAGGAGGCTATGCCAGTAGTGGAAGCTATTGTGTCATTGGGGAAGTCCTTGGGGTTGGAGGTTTGTGACGAGGATGTGGAACAGTTGGTGCAGAATGACGAGGAAGAACTTACCACTGCAGACCTGCAAGAGCTCCAGGAGCAACAGCAACTGATCACATCTCAGGAATGTTCTTCAGAGGAGGATGAAAAGAGACGGAGGACGATGACTTCATCAAGGATTAGGGAAATGTGTTCAATGTTTACAAAGGCGCAAGCATTTATCGAAGAATTTTATACTGTCACAGAAGTTGCAAGCCGCATTGGCAACATGTACAATGACACTCTTGTGTCCCATTTTAGGGAAATGCTAAGGGCACATGAGAATCAGAGCTCTCTGGACAGCTGTTTTGTGCGACAAGGGTCCAGTGACTCTCAAGCTGGTCCTAGTGGCATTAAAAAACCAAGGAGGGAGGTAACCTCTCCAAAGGACTTGGTACCTGAATTCCTTCTGGAAAGGGATTCTCCTTCCAAGCAACAGACAATTTTGAATCTCCCCTACTGCTGGCACATCACTCATCAGCAACTCCACAATAAAGGCAAGTGCCATTTAATTAATGTTTATTTTGCATATCCCATTCCTTTCCATACAAGGAAATGTATATTTCATGAAAAAAAAATCAGATTTTGGGGTGTCAGGGACGGATTAATTCTATTTCCATTATTTCTTATAGGGAAAATTAACTCGACCAACGGCAATTTCGATCAACGGCAAGCCATCTTGAACGAATTAATGCCGTTGGTTGAGGGTCCACATACACAGTGTACAGGGTCCTGAACGATTCTGTATTGAGTTGTCTGTATGCTATTCTTAGGTTTGCTAGGCGCCCATATGCTGCAGCAGTTATTTGGTTAATGGGTGCTTCAGGAGATGTGCCCAGTGTTATACTAACCCCAAGATACTTTTCCTTGAGTGAGGTTGTTTTGTAGGCTACGTTCGGATTTGGTTAGGCAAGATTAAAGCCTGTTACTAAATGGCTAATCAATTATAACACACTACAACGCCAGTAAATGAAATATTAATCGCAGGTCATAACAACTTATGAAGCGCGAGGATAACCAACGCTTCACACTCCCATAATAACTGTTAAAGGTTTGTGTAATATTCGCCCATCCGACTGTATCAGTCAACCGCAAGGGTTCAGAGGGTGATTTTTGGATCCATTGCTTCTGTGCTGGTTGTAAAGTCATCTGTGTTATGGTTGTATTACCTGTGACCTGATGTAATGCTTCTGTTTCATCTCCCAACACTACAGCATCATGGGACATCTGTTCTCATAGCCCTCACAACCAATGAATGAACAGAAGACTAGTTCTGTACTCAGTCGAAGGCCCAGAGCTGTTCTGTTCCAATACGAGGAGTCTAATTATATTACTGTGCACTTAACATTTCTGTGACTAGGCTGTATCAGTGATGCTACTGTCTCATTTTGCACCTCATCTATTTTCATGACACATCTGTTCTCATACCATTGAAATTCATTTAGTTTATTAGTCCAAGGTGAGACATAATGAACTACGGTGAATAGATATTATGAAGAAAGAATGGTGCCTCGAATCACAGTAAGTGCTAGCAGCAAAGCTCAAGCTGTATTATTCAAGAAAGAGTGTTTTATAACCAGCGCTCAAGAGATTTGTCTACATCATCCGCCACCAGTTGTGACTCATTCAATAACTTTCACGATTTTCATGGTACATCAGTTTTCATTCCCATCAAAGCCACATAGGCAATGAAAAAAATATATTGTAAATGAACATCTGTCAGTGACCAAACAAGAACGAACAGGGACTCAAGAACAATCTCTGTAACTAGCAAACACAGCTCAGTACCATTCAGCCACGAACCTGGAATCGATATAATCGACTCCAGGCTGAAGAAATGATTACCTCAGTCTCCTGATCTTCACTATTCTTTTTTGTACTGGACTAATGAAGCCACTGTGTAGCGAAACGTATCCACAGTAAAGATATCCAAGTGTTGCACATGTGTCTAATTTATCAACTTGTCGGTTCTCTGAACCATTTATCTACATGAAAGCTGTGTTCCTCTTGGATAAGATAGCAGTGCCACAGTTGGTAGCAGCTGATATATCTAAATGAAAAACCTGTTGGTTGTAAAACCATCCTATTAGAATTCTGTGAGATATTTTAGACTACTTGAGAGTCCACAGACGAGCAAAATCATTTATGAACATTTAAACTAAGGCCAGAGGAGGTTTGAACCTGTGTAACAGACTTTCCCCGACAGCAGCAACTCAATATACACTGACTCGCTGTTCTCATGGGAGGTCAGCATGCTGTGTTCCAGTTATTTCGCTTGTCAGTTATTTCGCTTGTCCTAAAATATCTTTTGTGTGTGAGTGTATGAATTAGAAGGGAATGAAAACTCGTTCCATCTGCCTAATGCCATTAGCTTCGGCTGGATGTCTACGGTTAAGTGTGGTCTGGCATAGCTGGTAGAGTAATGTGTACATACACTTGTTGCATTCATGGGAGGTCAGCGTGCGCAAGTTCAAGCCTCATCTAGCCTCAAATGAAACGGTTGTAAATAATTTAGCTCATTTGCGGATGGATAAGCATATATACTCAAGAATTAAGTGGGATGTGAGAATTGGGTTATATTAGGTTGCATACTCCTACGGCGAGAGGTGTGTAGGAGAGAGAGAGAGAGAGAGAGAGAGAGAGAGAGAGAGAGAGAGAGAGAGAGAGAGAGAGAGAGAGAGAGAGAGAGAGAGAGAGAGAGAGAGAGAGAGAGAGAGAGAGAGAGAGAGAGATTTGGGGAAGTGTTGAGTGAATGAGCAAAGTTAGAGAATTATTGGTTTGGGTTGTGGATGGATTAGTAGGTAAGTTTTGAGGTATAAATAAGCATTCGAGATATGATATATATATATATATATATATATATATATATATATATATATATATATATATATATATATATATATATATATATATATATATATATATACATTATATATATATATATATATATATATATATATATATATATATATATATATATATATATATATATATATTTTATTTAAAGACAAAATACATTGACTAAACATTCACAAAAATATGATACAAAGTAAAACAACATAGGTAACTCAGAGCTACATCTCGAATACTTCGTCCAGCTCCCCTGCGGTGGGCCGCGTGCCCAGAATGCTGCAGGCATTTCCTCTCTGGATCGCAACACTGAGTCTCTGAAAGAGGAAGCTGGTCGCCCTGTGGTCCTTGGTTTCTATGATGAGCTTTTCACCTAGCTCTTTGAGGAACTTTAGAGCACACTTGCCCCATGCTCCAAGGGTCTCCTACCCTATGGAATGAAGTTATAGCAAGGGGGGAAGATCTTCATATTTTCGGATCTTTTGGTCTCCCTGTGGCTGGCAGCTCCACCCCCTTCCACTACAGAGTATGGCAAGTAGGTGTCTGCCAATGTGGCAACACAGGTGTAGTCCCAGGCAATCTGCTTTCCATCCTTCCAGGGTAGCATAGTGGCTCCATCAGGACGCTTTTGACTTCCATCAGACCTCTGTACTTGGGGTTCCCGTTGAGCTGGGCAACGGGCTGTGGCGAGGCTTCTCTTTATTATGTCATTGATCTCCTCATGTCTGGCATACTTCCCTTCTGCTGTGTGACACACGAGACCATGGAGTCCGAATTGATCAGCTGTCGCCCTGCCGCAAATACACCTATGTTCGGTGAGGATGGGGGCGGCTAGGCGAAGAGCAACACCAATCCGAATGGCCTGTGGGTCGAGACGGGTGCCCAGGGAGGAATTGGGAACAGCTAACAGGAAATCTCCTGAGTGTGGTGCCTTCACTGCCAGGAGACGAGCTTTGTTCTTTCCTGAAGCATTGGAGAGCATTGTGTTGGCGATTTTTTCCATGATCGGTTTGTCCCAGTGGGACTGTTTGTGCTGTTTGGGAGGAGCTGGTCTACTGGAGGAGTCTGTAAGGGTGTCCCACTGAATTGCTGCTTCAGTAAACCTGGGGTCTTGAGCTCCTACCAAGTCTCTCAAGCGTTCGGGCACTATCTTCTTGACTAATGCACTGGAAGCCAAACACGAAGACAGAAAAGCAGGTAAAGCAACATGCGTTGCTTTACGCACCTCTATACCTCCCAGTCGCACTGGGAGGGTTGCCTGATCCCATTGCTCATCCTCTAGTGACAGGTTCAGTGCCTTCTTAAAAGTTGATCTCAGGTGTGCGTCATATTCATCGAGTGTTGGATTGTCAAAAGAGGGTGCACACCTCAAGAAGTAAGTGAGTCTTGGCATAGTAAGACACCTTGTGAGGAGATACAGAGCATCATGGGCATCAAGATCGCTTATTCTCTCCTCCATTCTCATAAGGTCATTCAATTTGTCCCTGAGGACAGTATCGATGGCCTGGTGACCCAGCGGTGCCCCCAAGAGGGTACTGTTGGACGGAGTTGTAGTTGAGATATCCGGGAGGATTCTTCGCACAGCATTGATTATTTCCTGGTTCGCTGTGATGATTTCACACTTAGAGGGATTGAGGATGAGTCCCAAGCCTTCTCCCTGTGTTTTCACCAGTTGTAGGTCCCCACGAGGGACTCTTCAGTACCTGCCAGAGTGCTGTCATCCAGGTACCATATATTGAGCTCACTGCGTAGGCTGGAAGTTAGTTCTCTTACTGCCAAGCAGAAGAGAAGTGGAGCAAGTGGGTCACCCTGCTGAACACCCTCTGATGATTGAATTTCATGTTTTCCAAACAAAAGAATTGAGGGTTTGCTGTAGCCGGCTGAAATGAAGGGAAAGAGACTGGGGAACCGAACCCAAACAGCTGGCAAAACAGCATCTCTCCTCACCATATTAAAGGCATTTCTAAAATCAAGTTTGATTATGGCCTTGTCTTCTGGTAGGTCACTGATGTAGGCCCTTGCCGCATGAGCTGCAGCTTCACTGCCTTGAGAGACCCCAAAGCCCAGTTGGTGTGGCTGGAGTAAAGTGGCAGCTTCCAGGCGAATGTTTCTCACTGCTGCTTTGGCAACGAGACGGCGAAGAGTGTTTCCAACTGCAATGGGTCTGATTCCCCCATCCCTCTTCTTCAAAGCACATAGTGAGGCTCCATAAAAGAAAGGTTTAATTTCTTCTAGGATTCGCCCAGCCAGGCAATTGTTGACGAAAGTTGTTAACTCGGTGAGAAGAATTGATGCAGATTCACCGAGTACTGGATTTACCATCTCTTTGAGGTGCTGAGGTCGAATTCCAGTGTAACCTCCTGCAGATCCTGCTGGAAATGACACGATCGCCTTATAGACTTCCGATTCTGGCAAAATTAATTGTTCAGTGATAGGGTCTTCCTCAGGGTTGTCGTTATATATATATATATATATATATATATATATATATATATATATATATATATATATATATATATATATATATATATATATATATATATATATATATATATATATATATGGGTGAGATGTTATCAAAAAATTTTGTTGAAAATAAGAAATAAGTTTAGGAGTGAGATTAACAAGTTAAGGAAGCATAGAGAACAAATGGATTTGTCAGTCAAAAATAGGAGAGGAGAGTTATTAAATGGAGAATTAGAGGTATTGGGAAGATGGAGGGAATATTTTGAGGAGTTGTTGAATGTTGATGAAGATAGGGAAGCCGTGATTTCGTGTATAGGGCAAGGAGGAATAACATCTTGTAGGAGTGAGGAAGAGCCAGTTGTGAATGTGGGGGAAGTTCGTGAGGCAGTAGGTAGAATGAAAGGGGGTAAGGCAGCTGGGATTGATGGGATAAAGATAGAAATATTAAAAGCAGGTGGGGATATAGTTTTGGAGTGGTTGGTGCTATTATTTAATAAATGTATGGAAGAAGGCAAGGTACCTAGGGATTGGCAGAGAGCATGCATAATTCCTTTGTATAAAGGCAAAGGGGAAAAAGAGAGTGCAAAAATTATAGAGGGATAAGTCTGTTGAGTATACCTGGTAAAGTGTATGGTAGAGTTGTTACTGAAATAATTAAGAGTAAGACGGAGAATAGGATAGCAAACGAACAAGGAGGCTTTAGGAAAGGTAGGGGGTGTGTGGACCAGGTGTTTACAGTGAACCATGTAAGTGAACAGAATTTAGATAAGGCTAAAGAGGTTTTTGTGGCATTTATGGATTTGGAAAAGGCGTATGATAGGGTGGCTAGGGGGGCAATGTGGCAGATGTTACAGATGTATAGTATAGGAGGTAGGTTACTGAAAGCAGTGAAGAGTTTTTACGAGGATAGCGAGGCTCAAGTTAGAGTGAGTAGGAAAGAGGGAGATTATTTCCCAGTAAAAGTAGGCCTTAGACAGGGATGTGTGATGTCGCAGTGGTTATTCAATATATTTATAGATGGGGTTGTAAGAGAAGTAAATGCGAGGGTCTTGGCAAGAGGCGTGAAGTTAAAAGATAAAGAATCACACATAAAGTGGGAGTTGTCAGAGTTGCTCTTTGCTGATGACACTGTGCTCTTGGGAGATTCTGAAGAGAAGTTGCAGAGGTTGGTGGATGAATTTGTTAGGGTGTGTAAAAGAAGAAAATTGAAAGTGAATACGGGAAAGAGTAAGGTTATGAGGATAACAAAAAGATTAGGTGATGAAAGATTGGATATCAGATTGGAGGGAGAGAGTATGGAGGAGGTGAATGTATTCAGAGATTTGGGAGTGGACATGTCAGCGGATGGGTCTATGAAAGATAAGGTGAATCATAGAATTGATCAGGGGAAAAGGGTGAGCGGTGCACTTAGGAGTCGGTGGAGACAAAGAACTTTGTCCTTGGAAGCAAAGAGGGAAATGTATGAGAGTATAGTTTTACCAACGTTCTTATATGGGTGTGAAGCATGGGTGATGAATGTTGCAGCGAGGATAAGGCTGGAGGCAGTGGAGATGTCATGGCTGAGGGCAATGTGTGGTGTGAATATAATGCAGAGAATTCGTAGTTTGGAAGTTAGGAGGAGGTGCGGGAATGCCAAAACTGTTGTCCAGAGGGCAGAGGAAGGGTTGTTGAGGTGGTTCGGACATGTAGAGAGAATGGAGCGAAACAGAATGACTTCAAGAGTGTATCAGTCTGTAGTGGAAGGAAGGCAGGGTAGGGGTCGGCCTAGGAAAGGTTGTAGGAAGGGGGTAAAGGAGGCTTTGTGTGCGAGGGGCTTGGACTTCCAGCGGGCATGCGTGAGCGTGTTTGATAGGAGTGAGTGGAGACAAATGGTTTTTAATACTTGACGTGCTGTTGGAGTGTGAGCAAAGTAACATTTATGAAGGGATTCAGGGAAACCGGCAGGCCGGACTTGAGTCTTGGAAATGGGAAGTACAGTGCCTGCACTCTGAAGGAGGGGTGTTAATGTTGCAGTTTAAAAACTGTAGTGTAAAGCACCCTTCTGGCAAGACAGTGATGGAGTGAATGATGGTGAAAGTTTTTCTTTTTCGGGCCACCCTGCCTTGGTGGGAATCGGCCAGTGTGTTAATAAAAAGAAATTATATATGTATATATGTATATATATGTATATATGTATATATATATGTATATATATATATATATATATATATATATATATATATATATATATATGTATGTATGGCGCCATAATAGCAGTATGTTAGACAGTATATTAGTATAGTAAAGGTCAGTGGATAGACTTATGATTGTGCATGTTTTTAGAGAAAAGACAAATAGCTCGTCACCTACTGTTATTGCACTAATGTGCAATAAGAGTAAGTGACACATAGAATGTAAGCAGACTGGCAATAGTAGGCATGAGAGAAGTGAAAGTAAATGAATTAAAGGAGGCAGTCATAGAAAAACATAACGAACTGCTGGGAAAGAGTTGGGTTAAAGAAAATATAGTGTATGAGGAAGGGGCTTGGGAAAAATTTATGAATGCATTGGTAGAGTGGAGGAAAGAGGGAAAAAGAAGGATTGTTGGAATCATGAGGTAATGAGTGTGAAAAGCAAGAATCAAATAGCATATGAGAGATTTCAGCAGTGTAAAAGACATACAGAAGGCTTTGTATATAGAGAAAAAAAGGGAAGAGTTGTGAGGGAGTGCAAAAAGAAAAGTCAAAGAGCGAATGGGCGAGTCTTTATCACCAGTTTTTTGTGAGAATAAGAAGCTGTTTTCGAGAGAGTCCAAAGGGTGAGGAAACCTGGAGAGCAAATGGAGCAGTTAACACTAAAAGACGTGAGATGTTAGATAGGGAAGCGGAGATACTGGAATGATGGAGAGGGACATTTTGATAAGATTTTCATATTTAGACACGTTGATTTCATGCATGGGACAGGGAGGGATAACATAGAATAGCAGCGAGGAGATTCCCGAGCCGGTTGTGAGGAAAGTGCGAGAAGCAGAGCGTTAAATGAAAGGGGTAAAAGTTGCTAGGACGGATGGTATTAAGACAGAGATGCTAAAAGCAAGAGGCAATATGGAGTGGAGTAGGTGGTGTGGGTGATGAGGAAATTTCATGTTCGTCAAAAATGAGAATCGAGGGTTCGCTGTAGCCAGCTGAAATGAAGGGAAAAAGAGTTGAACCTGATCCCGAACGGTTGGTAAGACCACCTCTCTTATCATCATATTAAATACATTTCCAAAGTCTAATTTCACTACAGACTTGTCTTCTGGTAAGTCCCTGATGCATGAGCTGTCGCTTCATTGCCTTGAAAGACCCCGAAGCCCAGTTGGTGTGGCTGGAGTAAACTGGCAGCTTCTACGCGAATGTTTCTTACTGCTGCTTTGGCAACGAGACGGCGAAGAGTGTTTCCAGCAGCAATGGGTCTGATTCCCCCATCCTTCGTTTTCAAAATGCTTAATGAGGCTCCGAAAAAGAAAGATTTAACTTCTTTTGGAATCCGCCCAGCCAGGCAGTTGTTGACGAAGGTTATTAACTCAGAGGAAAAAAAAAATGCAGCCGTGCCGCGTACTGGATTTACCAACTCTTTGATGTTTTGCGGTCGTCTTCCAGCGTAGCCTATTGCAGGTCGTGCTGGAAATGACACTATCGCTTTATAGACTTCTGATTCTGGCAAAATTAATTGTTTAGTGATGAGATTTTCCTCAGGGTTATTGTTAACGACTATGGTGTCCCTTGTTGGATGCTTGTCTCTTAGTGCTTGGGCTGTGGCCTCATCTTTGGGAGCAACAGTGCCGTCACTTGTGATTACTCTGATTACTCTCACTGTGTTGCCTTCTTCGATTTTTTTTGCTAACCTGTGGACAAATTTTCTCGTTTTCAGTCGAAATTTTCTTGTGTCTGCCTCTGTGATTCCTGTGATGATTGGGCAGGACACAATTATTTGTTCCTGGGTAGTTGAGCACTGCCTTGATGACTGATGTGGTTAGCAACTTATCGAGTCTTGCAGGAATTGCAAGACAGACGTTTCCTTAAAGGTGCCTCGGGCTTCTAAGTTGATGGAACCTCCATTCACCTGCTTAAGAAGGTATGTGAATTTCCCTGCCGCATGTGGACGAGCAGCTTTGGGAATGTGAGGTAGGGTACTACTAGCAGTGGATTTGTATGCCATCAGAAGGTCATCGCAACTGAGAAGGTTGCTATTTCAATATTCATCTGCCTGTGGTGGCTGTGGGCTGCGCTCTGCAGGGAGCATATGTAATCCAGTGCCCGTGAGTGCCCGATACCCTCCACACACCAGACATGTGACTCTTCTTCCACTGTTAGGTGCAGTTACCCTGACTTTTTGGCTGGCTAACTGCATTATCTGACATACCTAAGTCTGTGTGGTAAGCTTGGGCTAATGAGAAAATGGCACATGTGGGGTAAAGGCACATACCATGGGTGGTTCATGGTGGGGGTGGAGAAGGGTAGAGAAACCATACCCCCGGCCGGGATTGAACCCGCGGTCATAGAGTCTCAAAACTCCAGCCCGTCGCGTTAGCCACTAGACCAGTTAGCCACAATAAGATTCATCCAACTAGGTATATTTCTACACCATAGGAAGGTTAGAAAAGGCACCTCTGTGACCACAAATGCAAGTTTATACAGACGAATCTCCAGCTAGCGTGGCCGTGACGAACTCTAGCTCAAGTCCCTTCACTGCCGTCAACATGACTCAAGAAATCGTAATGACACGATTGCAAACAAACCATACCCCCAGCCGGGATTGAACCCGCGGTCATAGAGTCTCAAAACTCCAGCCCATCGCATTAGCCACTAGACCAGCTAGCCACAATAAGATTCATCCAACTAGGTATATTTCTACACCATAGGAAGGTTAGCACAGGCACCTCTGTGACCACAAATGCAAGTTTTTACAGACGAATCTCCAGCTAGCATTTGTGGTCACAGAGGTGCCTGTGCTAACCTTCCTATGGTGTAGAATTATACCTAGTTGGATGAATCTTATTGTGGCTAGCTGGTCTAGTGGCTAACGCGACGGGCTGGAGTTTTGAGACTCTATGACCGCGGGTTCAATCCCGGCCGGGGGTATGGTTTGTTTGCATCGTGTCATTACGATTTCTTGAGTCATGTTGACGGCAGTGAAGGGACTTGAGCTAGAGTTCGTCACGGCCACGCTAGCTGGAGATTCGTCTGTAAAAACTTGCATTTGTGGTCACAGAGGTGCCTGTGCTAACCTTCCTATGGTGTAGAAATATACCTAGTTGGATGAATCTTATTGTGGCTAGCTGGTCTAGTGGCTAACGCGACGGGCTGGAGTTTTGAGACTCTATGACCGCGGGTTCAATCCCGGCCGGGGGTATGGTTTGTTTGCAATCGTGTCATTACGATTTCTTGAGTCAAAGGTAGAGAAGAGCGTAGCCCAAGGTGTGGTTGGCAGTCTCATGTCCTCATACTAGGCAGGGAAGGGAGGGTGGAGTGGAGGAGGTGTGATGAGTTATGAGAATGAGGGAGACCTGCAGGTGGAGTGATGTCCTGGGGAGGCAGGCCTGACGACTACGTCATCAGCATCTGGCAACTTGTCACCGCACCGCTGCCAGCGCCAGTATTGCTCACCTATTGAGGTTGTATGTTGTGGGGTTCTGAATCCTGGTCATGCATCACTGTTAGATACTGGTCACTCACTCCTGCAAGCTATTACCAGAATTAGAGTAGAAATAACATAGACGAGAGTGCAAGGAGTAAAGCGGTAGTAGCGAGGGATAACGTCAGACACTTAAGCTAAGACAAGCTAAATTTTACAACCTAACTACTTTCTGTATTTTATAAGTAGAATCGATAAGTGATAGAAGTACTTAGTAAGCTTTAGAATTACTGGATTATTACCGGTATTTATTAGCAGTATGAATTCGTAGAAGTGGGGGCACACACACACACACAAAGGAACAAGAACTTGTAAAAGCTGTAGTACACACACACACACACACACACACATACACAGGAATTCACACCTTCCTGTGAAGTGACCCTCTAACCCTCCCTCTCCCTCTCTCTCTCTCTCTCTCTCTCTCTCTCTCTCTCTCTCTCTCTCTCTCTCTCTCTCTCTCTCTCTCTCCCTCTCACTACCTATCTCTCTACCTATCTTTTTTTTTTTTTTTTTTACACAGGGTTTGACAAGGTTAAGGATCACTAGCTTTATTGACAAGCTATTTACATGTTAAGGATTCCTAATTTTATTGGCAAGCTAAGAGCTGTTACCTACATCATCTCATTTGAAAGCATTTTTATTGTTATGAGACATACAAGTAGGGAACAGGATGAAGTTGGAGCCATCTGTGGGCCAGCATTTTCATGTGACCAGCTGACTTTATCTCATTGACATCATTATGCTGTACGAATGTGTTCCATACTCGAGTCATCCTGGGTATATATGATCTCAGATGGAGAGATGTTCTGGAGAAGGGTACAGCCAGGGTGAAGTTGCTGCTTTCTGCCCATCTTGTGGCATAAAAGCTTGTTTCACGCTGTCCTCGAAGTGGATCCAAGTGTGGTACTTTGACAATATTGGCCTTGTACATAACAGTAAGGCCACCCACATCCCTCCTATGTTGAAGGCTCTGCTGAAATGACAGATCTATCCAGGATGGGTCCAGGCGAGAGATGAGACGTCTTGCTCTGTTCTCTACTCTGTCAAGCAGTCGCAGATGAGAGGGGAGGCAGGCAAACCAAGAAAGTGGAGCATGCTCAAGGTGTGAGCGTACTTGTGCCTCGAACAGAATCTTGCAACCCCTACTGTCAAGCAGATGCGAGATATGGCGAAATTCTGTAAGCTTCCTGGCTGCCTTGTTTGCAAGATTTACAACATGGTTCTTCATGGTTAGTTTGGAGTCAAATTTCACCCCAAGAATATCAACTTCTTCTCCAGGTGCCAACACCCTCCCATTCATCCTTACTACTGCACCAGCATTTCTATCATGGTGCCTAGAGACGATCATCACTTGCCTTTTCTCAGGTGCAAATGTTACTTACCATCTATTTCCCCAAGCTGATATAGCACTCAGCTGGTGATTGATGTAGCTTAGAGCAGCTGGCATTTCTTCTCTTGGATAAGTGAATGTCAGTGTACAGTCATCTGCATATGCATGTGATTCTGGGATGAGATGAAGAAGGTCGTTGAAGTAGACATTCCATAACAATGGTCCCAGTATGCTTCCTTGTGGAACACTTGCCCCAATAGGATGTCTTGCTGATTCCGTTCCATTGAGAACTACACTTAGAGATCTACCATGAAGGTAATCACTGAGGAGACATAACTTAGAGCCGGCAATTCCCAGTGCTTGAAGTTTTGCTAAGAGGCCCTGGTGCCACACCCGGTCGAAAGCTCCAGCAATGTCCAATGCTACCAGTGCTACCAATGTCCAGTGCTATCTCTCTCTCTACCTACCTCTCTCTGCCTATCTCTCTCCCCTCTAACATCTCTTCCCTCTAACACCTCCCCTCCTCTAATATCTCTCCCCCTCTAACATTTCTCCCCTCTCATTATCTCTCCCCTCTACCTTTTCCCATCTCTCTACCCTTTCTCTCCCCTCTCTCTCCCCTCCTCCCCTCTCTCTCCCCTTATCCTCTCTCTCCCCTCTCTCTCTTCCATCTCCCCCCTCTCTTCCCCTTCTCTCCCATCTCTCCCCCTCTCTCTTCCCCTCTCCCCCTCTCTTTGCCCTCTCTCTCCCTTCCCTCTCTCCCCTCTCTCTCTCTCTCTATCTCTCTCTCTCACTCTCTTTCTTCCCCCTTTTCCCTTCTCACTCTCCCCCTCTCCTACCCTTCCCTTCTCTCTCTTTCCCCCTCACTCTCACTCTCTCTCTGCCACTTTCCCTTCTCACTCTCCCCCTCTCTCTCTCCTTCTGCCCTTCCCTTCTCTCTCTCTCTCTCTCTCTCACTAAAAAAAATGGTGGGTACTCGCAGGAATCAGGGAACAGATGAGAATGATTCTGGTAGGGAGGAGTGGATGGAGGAGCAGTGGAAAAGGATGGAACAAGAGTGGGAGAGAAAATTAGGAGAGCTTTCTGAAAAAATGGAGAAAGAGCTCTCTGTGAAATTGGAAAAGAGGCTGGAGAAGGAGGCAAAGAATTGGGAGGCACAAGTCGAAACTGCAGTAGCCAGGACAAGGGTTCTAGAAGTTGAGTTAAACAGGCTGAAGCGAGTTACAGGGGCAGTGACCAGAGAAGACACAGCATATGAAGCTGAGAGGCCGAACAGGAAGGAAGGAGATTTGAATTATGCTAAGGTCATATCAGCCTGCCAAGAAGGGCCAAGGAGTGAAAGGGAAGAGCAGCTGGGTGCAGATGGAGAGGGTAATAGGTCGAATGCTGAGGCACAACCATGCTACCAAGAGCCACTGGAAAAATCAAGGGAGAAAATGACCACATACAGACAGGATCCAGAGTCACAGAGGGAGAGGCAATGGGAGGAGGAAAGGGCAAAATCAGTGTTTATCCATGGGCTTCAGGAAAGAAAGGAAAGGTCACACACTGAAAGATGGCAGGAAGAAAGAAAGGAGATTGATAAAATCATCACAGAAATAGGTGAAGAAGACATGGACGAGATTGTAAATTTTCAGAGAATAGGGGGGTACTTGAAAAGGAGAAACCGACCGATCAAGCTGATTTCCAGGACAGAAACAGTGCAGAGCAGGATCCTCCAAGAGAAACCACGGTTGAAATAATCGGAAGAGTACAAGAGGGTGTTCCTAGACAGAGAGAGAACACAAACAGAATGACAGCAGCTGAGGGAGAGGACAAAAAAGCGAAAGAAGCAGTTTTTACACAGGAAGACACTAACAATATTTCAGTAATTAATTTTTACAGTGGGCTAGAAGAAGATAAATTATGTAACATCACAGTCACTAGTGAGATGGTTGTGAGGCAGATAGACAGACTGAAGCAAAATAAGTCACCGGGTCCTGATGAGGTTTTTTCAAGAGTTCTTAAGGAATGCAAAATGGAACTCTGTGAACCATTAACTAATATTTTTAATTTATCTCTTCAAACAGGTGTAGTGTCTGATATGTGGAAGATGGCTAATGTAACTCCTATTTTTAAAACAGGGGACAAGTCGTTACCGTCAAATTACCGCCCAATAAGCCTGACCTCAATTGTAGGCAAATTACTAGAGTCAATTATAGCTGAGATTATAAGAAGCCATCTCGATAAGCATAGCTTGATAAATGATACTCAGCATGGATTCACAAGAGGCCGGTCTTGTCTAACTAATTTATTAACTTTCTTCAGTAAAGCTTTTGAGGCTGTTGACCACAATAAAGAATTTGATATTATTTACTTAGATTTTAGTAAGGCTTTTGATAGAGTTCCGCACCATAGACTGTTAAAGAAAGTGGCAGCTCATGGCATTGGGGGAAAAGTGCTCTCGTGGATCGAGTCATGGCTCACTGACAGGAAGCAGAGAGTGTCCATAAATGGGGTTAAATCCGAGTGGGGATCTGTAACAAGTGGCGTTCCACAGGGATCAGTCTTGGGCCCGTTGTTGTTTATAATATATATCAATGATCTTGATGAGGGAATTACTAGTGATATGAGCAAATTCGCCGATGACACAAAGATAGGTAGGATAATTGATTCAAACGTAGATGTTAGGGAACTTCAGGAGGATTTAAACAAACTCTATTCTTGGTCAGAAAAGTGGCAGATGCAGTTCAATGTAGATAAATGCAAGGTTCTGAAGCTTGGGAGTGCCCATAACCCTAGTACTTATAAATTAAATGATGTAGAACTTAGCCATACAGATTGCGAAAAGGACTTGGGGGTTATGGTGAGCAGCAACCTTAAACCAAGACAGCAATGCCTAAGCGTACGTAATAAGGCAAATAGATTACTGGGATTTATATCAAGAAGTGTAAGCAACAGAAGTCCAGAGGTCATACTGCAGCTTTATACATCATTAGTAAGGCCTCACCTTGATTATGCAGCTCAGTTCTGGTCTCCGTATTACAAAATGGACATAAATTCGTTAGAAAACATTCAGCGTAGGATGACTAAATTAATACATAGCATCAGAAATCTTCCTTATGAAGAAAGATTGAAGACTCTTAAGTTACATTCACTTGTTAGACGAAGAATGAGGGGAGACCTGATCGAAGTGTATAAGTGGAAGATAGGTATTAATAAAGGGGATATTAATAAGGTCTTGAGGATGTCTCTCCAAGAGAGAACGCGCAGTAATGGATTTAAATTAGATAAGTTTAGATTTAGAAAGGACATAGGAAAGTATTGGTTTGGAAATAGGGTAGTTGATGAGTGGAACAGTCTACCTAGTTGGGTTATTGAGGCTGGGACTTTGGGTAGTTTCAAATCTAGGTTGGATAAGTACATGAGTGGGAGGGGTTGGATTTGAGTGGGACTTTCACATCAGAGCTTATTTCTTGGGTGGCATTGAAAATTGGGTTGGGCAAATGTTTTGTTAGTGGGATGAATTGTAAAGGACCTGCCTAGTATGGGCCAGCAGGCCTCCTGCAGTGTTCCTCCTTTCTTATGTTCTTATGTAAGGATGGAACCAGCAGAGGTCAGTCAGAGCAGAACAGAGCAGCAAAGGCAAGCACACACACAACTATCCTCAGAGCCCCACAACCTATCACACCATCCCAACACACACTAAAATCCAAACCCACAGCTTCCATCCAACACCCAGCTATAGAATCCCACAGTATGCTGCCAGGTCTCCCACCCTCACAGGCCCCCCAGACCACAGTGTTGGAAAGGAAACTGAAGGTATGGTACACAAACGCTGATGGAGTAGCACGAAAGAGTCAAAGAGGCATCATCGGACATCATAGCTCTCACAGAAACCAAGCTTACAGGTATAACAGATGCCATCTTTCCAACGGGATACTAGATCCTGAGGAAAGACAGAGGGAACAGGGAGTGTGGAGGAGTGGCACTGCTGATCAAAAATCGATGGAATTTTGATGAGCTGGAGAGAGGAGACAGTGGAGAAGAAAGTGATTACATAGCGGGAATGTTTCACTCTGGAGGTCCCAAGGTGGTAATTGCAGTTTACCTGGAGAGAGTTTACCTGGAGAGAGTTCCGGGGGTCAACGCCCCCGCGGCCCGGTCTGAGACCAGGATGTATAACCCACCACAGAACAGCAAGAGGCCAAGGCAAGAGTATGACGAGAGCAATAGAGCGATGGTTGACACACTGCCTGCAGTGACCAGAAGAGCTCATGCATGCAGGGCAAAGCTCCTGATCATGGGTGACTTTAACCACAAGGAGATCGATTAGGAGAACTTGGAGCCACATGGGGGCCAAGATACATGGAGGGCTAAGATGATGGAGGTGGTACTGGAAAACTTCATGTACCAACACGTAAGGGACACTACAAGAGAGAGAGGAGAGGATGAACCAACAAGATTGGACCTAGTATTCACCTTGAGTAGTGCAGATATTGAGGACATCACATATGAAAGATCCCTTGGGGCCAGCGATCATGTGGTTTTAAGCTTCGAATACACAGTAGAGCTACAAGTGGAGGGGGAAGCAGGAAGGCCAGGACGAATGAAGCCAAACTACAAGAAAGGGGACTACACGGGAATGAGGAACTTCCTGAACGGGGTTCAGTGGGACAGAGAACTGGCAGGGAAGCCAGTTAATGAGATGATGGAATATGTAGCAACAATATGCAAGGAGGCTGAGAAGAGGTTTGTACCCAAGGGTAACAGGAATAATAAAAACGCCAGGATGAGCCCATGGTTCACCCAAAGGTGCAGGGAGGCAAAAACCAAGTGTGCTAGGGAATGGAAGAAATATAGAAGGCAAAGGACCCAGGAGAATAAAGAGAGTAGTCGTAGAGCCAGAAACGAATATGCACAGATAAGAAGGGAGGCCAAACGTCAATATGAAAATGACATAGCAACGAAAGCCAAATCTGACCCGAAACTGTTATACAGCCACATCAGGAGGAAAACAACAGTCAAGAACCAGGTAATCAGGCTAAGGAAGGAAGGAGAAGGGACAACAAGAAATGACCGTGAAGTATGTGAGAAACTCAACAAGAGATTCAAAGAAGTGTTCACAGATGAGACAGATGGGGCTACAGAAAGACGAAGAGGTGGGGTACACAACCAAGTGCTGGACACAGCACACACAACCGAGGAAGAAGTGAAGAGGCTTCTGAGTGAGCTAGATACCTCAAAGGCAATGGGGCCAGATAACATCTCCCCATGGGTCATGAGAGAGGGAATAGAGGCACTATGTGTACCCCTAACAACAATATTCAATACATCTATCGAAACAGGGAGATTGCCTAGGCATGGAAAACAGCAAATGAAGTCCCAATCTTTAAAAAAGGAGACAGACATGAAGCACTAAACTACAGACCAGTGTCATTGACATGTATAGTATGCAAAGTCATGGAGAAGATTATCAGGAGAAGAGTGGTGGAAAACCTAGAAAGGAAAGATCTCATCACCAGCACCCAACATGGTTTCAGGGACGGGAAATTCTGTGTCACAAACCTAATGGAGTTCTATGACATGGTGACAGCAGTAAGACAAGAGAGAGAGGAGTGGGTTGATTGCATTTTCTTGGACTGCAAGAAGGCATATGACACAGTTTCACACAAGAGATTAGTGCAAAAACTGGAGGTCCAAGCAGGGATAACAGGGAAGGCACTACAATGGATCAGGGAATATTTGTCAGGAAGACAGCAGCGAGTCATGGTACGTGGCGAGGTGTCAGAGTGGGCACCTGTGACCAGCGGGGTCCCACAGAGGTCAGTCCTAGGACCAATGCTGTTTCTGGTATTTGTGAACGACATGATGGAAGGAATAGACTCCGAGGTGTCCCTGTTTGCATATGACGTGAAGTTCATGAGAAGAGCTCGTTCGATTGAAGACCAGGCAAAACTACAAAGGGATCTGGACAGGCTGCAGACCTGGTCCAGCAATTAGCTCCTGGAGTTCAATCCCACCAAGTGCAAAGCCATGAAGATTGGGGAAGGGCAAAGAAGACCATAGACGGAGTACAGTTTAGGGGGCCAGAGACTACAAACCTCACTCAAGGAAAAAGATCTTGGGGTGAGTATAACACCAGGCACATCTCCTGAAGCGCACATCAACCAAATAACGGCTGCAGCATATGGGCGCCTAGCAAACCTCAGAACAGCATTCCGACATCTTAATAAGGAATCGTTCAGGACCCTGTACACCGTGTACGTTAGGCCCATATTGGAGTATGCGGCACCAGTTTGGAACCCACACCTAGCCAAGCACGTAAAGAAACTAGAGAAAGTGCAAAGGTTTGCAACAAGACTAGTCCCAGAGCTAAGAGGTATGTCCTACGAGGAGAGGTTAAGGGAAATCAACCTGGCGACACTGGAGGACAGGAGAGATAGGGGGGACATGATAACGACATACAAAATACTGAGAGGAATTGACAAGGTGGACAAAGACAGGATGTTCCAGAGATGGAACACAGCAAGAAGGGGAGACAGTTTGAAGTTGAAGACACAGATGAATCACAGGGATGTTAGTAAGTATTTCTTAAGCCACAGAGTAGTCAGGAAGTGGAATAATTTGGGAAGCGAAGTAGTGGAGGCAGGATCCATACATAGCTTTAAGCAGAGGTATGATAAAGCTCACGGTACAGGGAGAGTGACCTAGTAGCAACCAGTGAAGAGGCGTGGCCAGGAACTTGGACTCGACCCCTGCAACCTCAACTAGGTGAGTACAACTAGGTGAGTACACACACACACACACACACACACACACACACATATATATATATATATATATATATATATATATATATATATATATATATATATATATATATATATATATATATATATCCATCTTTCATTGACCCATCCGCTGACACATCCACTCCCAAATATCTGAATACGTTCACCTCCTCCATACTCTCTCCCTCCAATCTGATATTCAATCTTTCATCACCTAATCTTTTTGTTATCCTCATAACCTTACTCTTTCCTGTATTCACCTTTAATTTTCTTCTTTTGCACACCCTACCAAATTCATCCACCAATCTCTGCAACTTCTCTTCAGAATCTCCCAAGAGCACAGTGTCATCAGCAAAGAGCAGCTGTGACAACTCCCACTTTGTGTGTGATTCTTTATCTTTTAACTCCACGCCTCTTGCCAAGACCCTCGCATTTACTTCTCTTACAACCCCATCTATAAATATATTAAACAACCACGGTGACATCACACATCCTTGTCTAAGGCCTACTTTTACTGGGAAAAAATTTCCCTCTTTCCTACATACTCTAACTTGAGCCTCACTATCCCCGTAAAAACTCTGCACTGCTTTCAGTAACCTACCTCCTACACCAGACACTTGCAACATCTGCCACATTGCCCCCCCTATCCACCCTGTCATACGCCTTTTCCAAATCCATAAATGCCACAAAGACCTCTTTAGCCTTATCTAAATACTGTTCACTTATATGTTTCACTGTAAACACCTGGTCCACACACCCCCTACCTTTCCTAAAGCCTCCTTGTTCATCTGCTATCCTATTCTCCGTCTTACTCTTAATTCTCTCAATTATAACTCTACCATACACTTTACCAGGCACACTCAACAGACTTATCCCCCTATAATTTTTGCACTCTCTTTTTTCCCCTTTGCCTTTATACAAAGGAACTATGCATGCTCTCTGCCAATCCCTAGGTACCTTACCCTCTTCCATACATTTATTAAATAATTGCACCAACCACTCCAAAACTATATCCCCACCTGCTTTTAACATTTCTATCTTTATCCCATCAATCCCGGCTGCCTTACCCCCTTTCATTTTACCTACTGCCTCACGAACTTCCCCCACACTCACAACTGGCTCTTCCTCACTCCTACAAGATGTTATTCCTCCTTGCCCTATACACGAAATCACAGCTTCCCTATCTTCATCAACATTTAACAATTCCTCAAAATATTCCCTCCATCTTCCCAATACCTCTAACTCTCCATTTAATAACTCTCCTCTCCTATTTTTAACTGACAAATCCATTTGTTCTCTAGGCTTTCTTAACTTGTTAATCTCACTCCAAAACTTTTTCTTATTTTCAACAAAATTTGTTGATAACATCTCACCCACTCTCTCATTTGCTCTCTTTTTACATTGCTTCACCACTCTCTTAACCTCTCTCTTTTTCTCCATATACTCTTCCCTCCTTGCATCACTTCTACTTTGTAAAAACTTCTCATATGCTAACTTTTTCTCCCTTACTACTCTCTTTACATCATCATTCCACCAATCGCTCCTCTTCCCTCCTGCACCCACTTTCCTGTAACCACAAACTTCTGCTGAACACTCTAACACTACATTTTTAAACCTACCCCATACCTCTTCGACCCCATTGTCTATGCTCTCATTAGCCCATCTATCCTCCAATAGCTGTTTATATCTTACCCTAACTGCCTCCTCTTTTAGTTTATAAACCTTCACCTCTCTCTTCCCTGATGCTTCTATTCTCCTTGTATCCCATCTACCTTTTACTCTCAGTGTAGCTACAACTAGAAAGTGATCTGATATATCTGTGGCCCCTCTATAAACATGTACATCCTGAAGTCTACTCAACAGTCTTTTATCTACCAATAGGTAGGATTGCTGGTTTCTTTTTCTGTCTCATAAACACGCTAGATAACAGGGATATCTTGCAACTCCTACTTACACTTTGGTCACACTTCACAGACACGCACATGCATATATATATATATATACATACATCTAGGTTTTTCTCCTTTTTCTAAATAGCTCTTGTTCTTTTTTATTTCTTCTATTGTCCATGGGGATGTGGAAAAGAATCTTTCCTCCGTAAGCCATGCGTGTCGTATGAGGCGACTAAAATGCCGGGAGCAATGGGCTAGTAACCCCTTCTCCTGTATACATTTACTAAAAAAGAGAAGAAGAAAAACTTTATAAAACTGGGATGCTTAAATGTGCGTGGATGTAGTGCGGATGACAAGAAACAGATGATTGCTGATGTTATGAATGAAAAGAAGTTGGATGTCCTGGCTCTAAGCGAAACAAAGCTGAAGGGGGTAGGAGAGTTTCAGTGTGGGGAAATAAATGGGATTAAATCTGGAATATCT
>NC_091362.1:1264670-1309670 GCF_038502225.1 Cherax quadricarinatus
GCTCAAAATATCGACAAGCCATTTGGATAATTTATATGAAACTGACCCTATGGAGCTAATAATTGGTCTGACTGGATTCCCTGGTTTGTGTGTTTTTATTAGTCCATACATGTAAGGTAAAGATGGATTAGTGGAAGTAAATTGTTTGACTAATTCATCTTTGCCTTTCAGTAGAAGTTTTATTGTTTTATTGAAAGATGAATTAGTCAAACAATTTACTTCCACTAATCCATCTTTACCTTACATGTATGGACTAATAAAAACACACAAACCAGGGAATCCAGTCAGACCAATTATTAGCTCCATAGGGTCAGTTTCCTATAAATTATCCAAATGGCTTGTCGATATTTTGAGCCCTATTGTTGGCAAAATTTCTAACTTTAATGTTAAAAACAACATAGACTTGGTTGATAAATTAAACTCCTTGACTGACTTAAATGATTTTAACATGGTTAGTTTTGATGTTACTTCCTTGTTTACGAAAGTTCCTGTTGATGATTTATTAAGTTTCTTATCTGAAGAACTCGTTAACTATGATTTACCATTGCCAGTTCCTACTATCATTAAACTTATTAAACTTTGCATTGTTGATGCAAAATTTGTATTTAATGATAAGTTTTACACTCAGAAGTTTGGTATGGCAATGGGAAATCCTCTTTCACCTGTTCTTAGTAACCTATACATGGAATTTTTTGAAACAAGGTTGCTTAACACAATCCTCCCTAATAGAGCTAAATGGTTCAGATATGTTGATGATATTTTGTGTCTTATGGCCAAAAATGTAGATATACACCATTTTCTTGGAAAATTAAATAGCTTAGCCCATTCTATAAACTTTACTGTTGAGTTTGAAGAAAATAACTCATTGCCTTTTCTAGATGTTTTAATTATTAAGGGTAATAATGAATTCAAATTTAAAATTTACAGAAAACCTACAAATAACTGTTCCTATGTCCACTATTATTCCTCGCATCAAGATAGAGTCAAACTGTCTGTTTTCTCATCAATGTTTTTGAGAGCTTTACAAATTTGTAGTCCTGAGTTCATAGATGACAAAATTTATGAAATAGGTAATGATTTAAAATACCCAAGAAATGTAATTGATAAATCTTTTAAAGTTGCTAGGAACACTTTTTATAATCCAAAAAAGGGCAAGCAGCCTTATTCAACTAAAAATATGTTGGTTCTCCCTTACCATGAAAACTTGGTTGATATGCCTTCTCTTCTTAAGACTTTTAATATTAAAGTTGTATTCAAAAATCTTGATACAGTAAAAAAACTTTTGATTAAGAATTCCCCCCAAAATGCTGATGGATGTGTCTATAAGATTCCTTGTAAAATTTGCGATAAAGTTTATTACGGTCAAACTGGTAAAAATCTCGAACTAAGATTAAAACAACATAAATATAGCATTAGAACTGGACAAGATTCCAATGCTCTATTTATTCATGTAAGAGATTTTAACCATCCAATTGATTTTCAAAAAGTTGAGAAAGTAGTATCAAGCAAGTCCATGGACGACAGGAATATAATTGAATCTTGTTTCATAAAAAGCAGTTTTGACAATAATATGAATATTTCCTTTGGTTTATATAAATTAGATCCATTTATAATTAATAGAATTTGGGTAGAATTTAATAATACACTGGACAAATAAATAGCTTGGGGGTGAGTTTTGCAAAGGACCTGTCCAAGTTGGCTCGCCGCGCGTCACGTGTTTAACCGTTGTGGGATCTGATAGTGAGGTGCTGGCCGACCCCTTATATAGCTTCCTTGGATGCTTCACTTTCATAGTTCCTTGATAATGTGAGTAGTCACGAAAGCGCTTGGAATTTTTCTATTCTTTCAGAGTGGTTGTTTTGCATATTCTGAAATCACCTGTTTACTGATTCCATAGAGAGATAGTAAATATACTTTACATTGAATCTTTCCGTTTAGTGTCTTATAGAGTGAACTTTTCCATTTAAGCCTTGAGTGGTTTAGGTTTTCGAGTTTTCCGAATTAGGGATCAGTGTTGGAGGGTCATCTTCACATCCCAGAAGCATTGAGCCGCACCAGGACTAATTGCCCTGACCTTCACCACACTGCTCACGACTCGAGATCAATGTCTGTCGCGCAACAGCCTGTGGCGCCTGCGCGCTTCGTTCGCTCTTCGTGCACTGTCAGATAAAGCCCACCAGCAAGGCCGTGACGTCGCGTTTTCGCCGTGCCTTCAGTAAATGTTCGGATCACCGATTCGAATTTTTCCGATTTTTCGAATTCTTTTGAATCATTTATGCTCATCTTCGGATCAATTCTTAAGGTTCCCACTTCACTTCAACTCAAACCGAGGCACGTTGCCTTAATTTCATGGGGTTTCGCCTATGATCCGATCGCTTTTGATTCCTCCTGCGGCTTCCGAAATTCATCTGATCAAATTCTTGCAGGCCTTTCCACTTTCACCAACTTCAAACCCTCGATATTGTCAGTTTTGGATCTTCATGTCTTCGACTATCTTCTCTGATCGCGCTTGACTCCTCTGCTAAGCCTCGAAATTTCTCCACTCTTGATCAAGGTTTTTTTGGGTACTCTCCAACTCAAATTCTCAACAATAACAGCGACTCATCTTCTCGACGAGTTTTGGATCCTCTGGCGAAGTTTTCGAGCTCCTCCATCTCCCGATCACTTCTCCTCACTCACTTCAACCTCCGTACTTCTCTCGACACAACATGATCATCTTCTCCTTCGGATTTTTTGGATCCTTCTCTTATAGCTTCGACTCTTCATCTTCCTGGGATCGCTTTTTTGATTCCTCTGCTTCTTTAGAAATTCTTTCGGATCAAAGCTTTCTTCTTGAATCCCTCCTCTGGTAAGCACGTGCCAGACTCTTCCTGTTGTGCTAGCGTTATTGGCAGTGTCTAATGAAGGGCAGCATGCGGTCAGTGACGTCACGTGCTGAGCCCAGTTATCATGCCGAATCTGCATATCTCTACCACAAGGCAGCAGTGACAACACACACACAGGCCGAATCTGTCGACCTTTAGCTGGCTGGGGTGAACACAGCAGGTCAGGAAAGGCACATTTGTTTCGTTAATACCACAACAACCAACAATTTCTTACAACACAAGCTCCAGACATTTTTTAACTATATTCAGAAATACTTCACGAAAAAATTTTTCCTCACTCTTCCGAATCACTCCACCAAGATCACGCTCACCATAATCTCTAATGCCTAATGCAATTCTTTTGTCATTAAAAGTGCACAGGGGACATATCAGAGTCACACACGTTATCACTGTTAAATTACTGCTACTTGGCATACATTAATACGCACTTTTATTGAACATCTTCAAAACACTATAAATTGCTTGAATACTCACAAAAAATACCTTAGCAGCTATTTCCAACAACACGAAACAGCTTCCAAAAATCATCATTCGAACACTTCTCAGTCAGCCCGAATACTCTCAGAACATTATAGTAGCTTAATATCATTTGGAACAATTATAGTATTTACCATAGTATACTCAAACACCTTGAATAATACATAAACATTGAATACTAACACTTGAAGGCTCAAAATACTTGAATACTAAACACTTCTGAATACTTCTGATCACTTCGCAAAATATTTGAACACATTAAAGCAAACATTTTTTGAATATTTTTCAAAACATTTTGTTTGAGTATTTCAAATGGCTTGACATTTCTACTTATTCGTACTACACATTTCATTAGCACTCATAATCATCTTCAGTCTTCAGACTAGTATTTTCTCACTTTTACCTCTTTAAGCCATTGTTAGTTATGTAATACAATATCAGAAAAAAATAATACATCAGAAAATACAAAAATTGACCAACACTTTGCTTGAACATTCTCAAAAAACACTACAATCATTTGTAATATCTTCAAAACACTCTGAATATCACATCTTGAATTCTTCAAAACACTAGTCATTCTTTCAAAATACTTCTTACTAAAACAATTTAACACTTGAGTCACCTTTCAAAATATTTAAACATTACCAAATACTCTTTTGAATTACTTGGAATATTTAAATAACATGAAATACTTAAATGTTACTTGAGTACTTACTACACGCTGACATTATTAAAGATCGTTAATTGTCAAAACATATTTCAAATACTTGTCACTAAAATACTTGAATACTGTGTCATTTTGAATATTTCAAAACATTATTTGAGTACTTCCTGTTTACAATTACTGAATATTATTAAAATATCGATGAATTATCAAACATTCTCTCAATACTAAAATACTTGAACATTTTGAATATTTAAACATTTACATCATTGAACATTATACTAAAAATATGTTCTTTTGAATAATTAAATATTTTTGAGTTACTCTTTCAAAATACATTTTGGAATACTTGAGTCATTTTCGTGTCAACATTTGAACACACTAAAATACTTGGCATTTTGAGTATCATACCAGTTTGAATACATAAACACGTTAATTTCAACAAAATACTTTTCATCACTTAAACACTTGAACATTTAAATATTTTCAAAACAATTAGTTGAGCAGCCCATTACAATTACTGATTAAAACGTTGAATTAACAAAATACTTATCATTTTCGCTCATTTGAATACATTAAACATTATCACTTCAAACATTTAATGATTCAAATACGAACACAAGCCCAAAACACTTTGAATACATTAAAATACTTGAAGTCATTTCTTGAACACTAAATACTTGAATACTTGATCACTCAAAATAAGAACATTACTAAAATATTTTGAATATTTGAATATTTCAATAAGAAATACTTCAAAACATTGCTTGGAGTGGCTTCAAATATAATTACTGACAGCTAGCACATTGAATATTATTAAATAATTACTAAATACTATAAATTCAGCATCAACACTACATCTGCAACACTGCTACAACTCCACACACCCACAATTTTTTCTCGTTTAGCCCTTTTAGTTCATAAAGCAATAAGGACAATTACATCAGAAAAAATTTCAATAATAAACTCACTTCATCATTTTTCGTATGCCTTAAGCCGACAACAACAGCTCACATACTTCACAGTCTCAGAATACCATGAACATTTCAAACACAGCTTGAGTACTTCCCATTACAATACGACACATTAAATATCGTTAGCTCCGTCAAATACTGCCAACACTTCTGAACACTAAAACACTTCTGAATTATTTTCTTCAAAAATATTTTGAACATTCGTCAACACTGAAATACTTAAAACATTACTTGAGTACTTATTATTACTGACACATTAAACACAGTTAATCAATAAAATACTGGTCATTTCAAATACTTGAACATTACTAAATACGCTGGGTCACTTCAAAACACTTCTGATTGGTTTTTCAAATACTTGAATACATTAAAATACTATAATTATTTGAATACATTAAAATACTTTAATACTAAAATATTTGAATACTAAAATACTTGAATATTTTTGATATCACTAAAATAAATATTTGAACACATTAAACATTTAACATTTTTTGAATATTTAAATAAATACGCTGAACATTTTAAAAATATTTGAGTATTTTCATAGCATTACGAATATTTAAACATCACTGAATATTACTAAATCATACAAATGTTATGGGCCCAGACAATACTATTATCTTCACAAATACTAATGTTTTTCTCAGCTTTAGCCTGCTTCTCACAGAAAACAGCAATACTACACGATGCCAGCTTATTTCTTTTTAAGCTCATTAAAAGATTATGTCATTGACATATCAGAAAGTCACAAACAACTCACTTTATATCTTTTTCGATATCTTGTTTCCGACAACACTATCTCATATTTACCACATCCGTTGTTCCACACAATAATACAATATTATCTTCCAGCCTGGCCCCACCTAACTTATCTCTAACATGGGTCTCCGGTTCTGACCTGGTTCTGGCCCTGTTCCACACTTGGCTCTGACCTAACTTATTCTAACTTAGTTTCAATTTACCTAATTTGTCTCCATTTGGCTTAATGCAACTTGGTCTGGTTCTGTTTGTCTAATTTGAACTTGGTCTCCAATACCTACCACCGAACTTAGCCTTAACTTGTCTCCATCAACATGTTCTAACTGAGTTTAACTTAATCTGTCCTGACTAATTGGTCTCCACCTACACCTACCTAAGCCTGCCCTGTCTCAGTCTCCAATTTGGCCTACCTGGTCCTGTCTTATCCCACCCCAATTTCCAACATCTTAACCTGTTTGGTCCTGTTCCAGCCGAACTCCAACTTACCTACCTAAAATAGATTAGAATATCTGTACATTAGAGTACTCCATGAACGACTCATTTTTTTTTGATATTTCAAATTATTTTGAAATTTATCAAAACTGAACATTATTTTTCAAAACGACACCAATGGTAGAAATATTTACCGATTTCCGATCAGAAACACGCTTCTTCGTTTCTGAGAGACACAGGGTCACTCTTCATCAGCACTGGTAATGTGGTTCACACTCCAAGGCAGATTTAAGATAACATGAATTACTCCGATGCTGGGTCTCAGACACAGACAACATGAATGCGGGTACATTCATGTAGAAAAATCATCTTTTCAGAGACTGTTCAATTGGCCTAACCTAATTCCACCTGATTCTGACTACCTACCTAACTACTAATGTAGCCTACCTAACTCATCAATCACTTGTTCCACTGGTCTCCACCTCCACTCTGTCTCCGTTTGATTACCTAATTTGTCTATCTCACCTAATTCTGACTCAGAACAAATTACCTGAATACAGCCTGATCCAATCTCCAACCTGGCTCCATTTAATTTACGATTCCAACTCCAATTCCACCTAATCTATTCTAATCGTTCTGCTGGTTCCACCTAATTCTGTTCCACCTGGTCTTGTCCTGTTACCTGTCCTGTCTTATCTCATTCTGGTTCCAGTCCGCTTGAGTTCACCTCTGAATACTGACTGCTTGCACATCATTGAATACTGTAAACACACAAATACTTCATTCCTTAAAATACTACTGATACATTAAATAACACGAATAGCTACAACACAAACAAATAGAAATAAGTTTAATATCACATCGCACATCTCTTATAAACTCAAACACATTAGTAATTAAGCAATTCTCCTCCCATTTGCGCAGCAGCATGCATCACAAATGACACATGCAAACATGCAGAAGATATCATTATCAACTGAAAACAGGTTTTAGTAGACACAATATACATAACCACACGCCAATTATGGGTCACTATGTGCCATTACTAAAATACTAATCACAGAAATACCTATTTTTATAAACATTACACAGCCACAGCTACACACACACACAAAAAAATAGCTTGACAATATACTACTTCAGATTGATTGTGCTGGTTTTCTGACGTCACACTTATTGCGTTGCTTGCAGTTGGTAAATATCATACGGCCTCCCTGTTTTCAATTCTGTTAAAAATTACGCCTAAGAATACTATATTCAAGTTATTTATTGTCAGATCTCACAGAAACACACATTTTAATAAAACATGATCATTGGCTTCATATCATAAGTACGTCGTCAAGAAGCAATCACTGATCAATAAAAATTACATCATGCATTCAAAATATTATGATCGCTGAAAACACTCATTTTAAACACTGGCACAAAAGTCAGCATACATAAAAATGAAAACATAACATTTTCATCAACATATAATATATTATAACATATCATTTATCACAGGGACAGACAAACACCACATAGTCTGTTGTTATTAATTGAAATTACATTATACTATCAAATTTAAGACATCATCTTCATCTGTTGATACATTATCACTTCTACCATTCTGTATATCCCCAGAGCCGTTTTAACCTCGACGGATCCACCACGACGTAGGAGCCAGAGTGTAGCAGGTGGTGTTGAGTGGTGATGGTTCCTCTGGCTCCTACGTAGTGATGGATCCGTCGGGGTTAAAACAGCTCTAGGAGATATACGGAATGAATAAGGAAGGAAGTTTTAGGGGTGATGTGTCTTGTAGTTGAGGTGAATGTCTTAGATTTGGTGTGTATGTTCTATGTCTTAAATTTCAATTGAAATGTATAATATTTGGGTGTTTGTGTATTATTTTTTTTGTGATAGTGATATGTTATAGTGCTCATGTTATGTTATTATTATAGATGTTGGTGGAAGTGTTGTGGTATTTGTGTATGTCTTATTTTTTGTGCGAATGTTTAAAAAAATAAGTGTTTTCAGTGATCATAGTAGTTTTGAGATGTATGATCTGATTTTTTTGGTGATCTTGGTGATTAGTGTTGATAGGATGACGGTAAACATGATATGGAATTGGTGATCGTGATTTTTTGTGTGAATAATTATAAAAATGTGTGTTTTCTGTGATCTTGGTGTTGGGGATCATAAAATCTGGTAATCGTCTTGATATAGTGTTTAGATAATGTAGTACAACAGGTTGGAAACAAGGAGGGTTAGGTGATATACCAACCACCAAGTAACACAATGGGGAGTGTGGACGTCACTGGAGGTGAGCTCATGGTCCCAGGAGGTGAGACATCGTGTTGGTGGTAGAGGTGAGTGCTTAGATATTGTCAAATATTATTATTTTTTTTTTTTTTTTTGTGTGTGTGTGTGTGTGAAAGGTTTATAAAAATGATTGTTTTCTGTGATATTAGTGATTTTGGAGGTAAGTAACATAAGATTGTAGTTGCATTGTGTTATATTATGTGTGTATAAGATATGTTTCAGTTGATGGTGACTGCACAAGTGTTTGCGTATTAGGTTTGTGTTCATGCTTTTTTTATGCGCCAAAATGGGAGGGAGTTCTGGTTATATGATTTGAGGGGATTTCTATAAAAAAGGATGTTAGATGGTGATGTTAAACTTAGTTTCTGGTGATTTTGACGGTGATTGGTAGTATTCAGTGGTGATTTGGTAGTAATCAGTAGTGTTTTTTTTGGGAGTATCTGGAGGTGTTTGATGGTGTTTTTTTGAAGGTGTTCAAATGATGTGCAGAGCATTTTTGAAGAAGATCAGTGGTGTTCAGAGTTGGTTCAAAGTTAGTCAGTGTTTAGGTTAGGTTAGATAGGTTAGGTTAGGATAAGTTAGGTTAGGGTTAGCTTAGGATAAGTTAGGGTTAGGTTAGGTTAGGTTAGGCTAGGTTAGGTTAGACAGGTTAGATAGGGTTAGGTTAGGGTTAGGTTAGGTTCGGTAGGTTAGGTAAGGCTAGGTTAGGTTATTAGTAGTATTCGGAGGTGTTTGATGGAGTTAGGTTAGGTTAGGATAGGTTAGGCGTTAGGTTAGATAGAGGTGTTTGATGGAGTTAGGGCTGGGTTAGGTTAGGTTAGGTTAGTTAGGATAGAGGTGATTGATGGAGTTAGGTTAGGGCATGGTTAGTGAGGTTAGGTTAGGTTAGGAATTAGGTTAGGTTAGGTTAGTTAGGTTAGTTAGATAGACAGTTGGTCTGGAAAAAGAGAGATGATTTTCTACCTTGATGTTACCCGCATTCATGCATGTCTGTCTGTCCTGAGCTGGCGCAGGTGTTCATGATTATCTTAAATCTACCTTGGGTGTGAACTGCATTACCCCAGTGCTGATGGGGGAAGGGGTGACCCACAATGAGTCTCTCAGAGCGAGGAAAGTGTTTCTATTCGGAAATCGAGTAAATATTTCTACCATTGAGTGTGTTTACCAACAAGAAAATAATGCTTCGATTTTACGATAAAGTTTTCAAAACTAATTTGGAAATATCCAAAAAAAATGGAGTCGTTCAAAGTAATTCTGGAGTACTCTAATGTATTTTGGAATTGTTCTAATATATTTTAGGTTAGGTTAGGATAGGTTCTGGCTAGGTTAGGTTAGGTAAGGTTAAGATAGGTTAGGTTAGGTTAGGATAAGTTAGGGTTAGGGTTAGGTTAGGTTAGGCTTAGGTTAGGTTAGGCTTAGGTTAGGTTAGTTAGGTTAAGAAGGGTTAGGTTAGGAGCTTAGGTTAGGTTAGGTTAGGTTAGTTAGGTTATGTTGAGGTTAAGGGTTAGGTTAGGTTAGGTTAGGTTAGGTTAGGTTAGGTTAGGTTGGTTAGGTTAGGTTAGGCCTAGGTTAGGGTAGGTTAGGTAAGTTAGGTTAAGGTTAGGTTAGGTTAGGTTAGGCTAGGTTAGGATTAAGGTTAGGTTAGGTTAGGTTAGGTTAGGTTAGGTTAGGTTAGGTTAGGATTAGGTTAGGATAAGGTTAGGCTAGGTTAGGCTAGGTAGGTAGTGTGTGTGTGTGTGTGGGATGTGGGATGTGGGTGATGTGGGATGCGGGTGTTGTTGTCGAACCAGAGATATCGAAAAGACGTTATAAGTGGGTTGTTTTTGTGACTTTTTCTGATGTAGTGTGGCCCCTTATTAACTTTAATGAACTAAAAGGGTTAAAACGAGAAAAAAATGGGATGGTGGGTGTTGTGACTTTCTGATGAAATTAGATAAAACGAGAAAAAATTGTGGGTGTTGTGGGATGTGGGTGTTGATCTTAGTTTATGGTGATTTTGGTGGTTTTGAGTGGTATTCAGTGGTGTTTTAGTATTCAGTGGTGTATATGGGAGTACTCAAATGGTGTTTTTGGAAGTGTTTCAGTGTTGTTTGGAAATGTTCAAAGGTGTTCAAAGGTGTTTTGAGTGTGTTCAAATGTTGTTTTTTGAAGGTGATCAAGGGTGTTCAAGGGTGTTTTGAAGGTGTTCAAAGGTGTTTTGAGGTTATTCAAAGGTGTTTTGAGGTGTTCAAATGATTATGAGAGTGTGAATGTTCTAAAGGTGTTTTTGAAGGTGATCAAAGGTGTTTTGAAGGTGTTGAAGGGTGTTTTGAGTGTGTTCAAGGGTGTTTGAAGGTGTTGAAGGGTGTTTTGATTGAATTCAGCGGTGTTTTAGTAGTAATCAGTGGTGTAATAGGGAGTACTCAAATTGTGTTTTTTGGAAGTGTTTCAGTGTTGATTGGAAATGTTCAAAGGTGTTTTTGAAAGTGTTCAAGAGTGTTTTGAAGGTGTTCAAGGGTGTTTGAAGGTGTTGAAGAAGGGTGTTTTGATTGAATTCAGCGGTGTTTTAGTAGTAATCAGTGTAATTGGGAGTACTCAAATAGTGTTTTGGAAATGTTCATGGGTGTTCTGGGATGTGGGTGTTAGGGTGTTGTTGTCGAACCAGAGATACCGAAAAAAAATGTTATAAGTGGGTTGTTGTTGGGATTTTTTCTGATGTAGTGTGTCCCCTTATTAACTTTAATGAACTAAAAGGGCTAAAACGAGAAAAAATTGTGGGTGTTGTGGGTTGTGGGTGTTGTGGGATGTGGGTGTTGATCTTAGTTTATGGTGATTTTGGTGGTGTTTTGAGTGTATTCAGTGGTGTTTTAGTATTCAGTGGTGTATTTGGGAGTACTCAAATGGTGTTTTTGGAAGTGTTTCAGTGTTGTTTGGAAATGTTCAAAGGTGTCTTCAAAGGTGTTTTGAGTGTGTTCAAATGTTGTTTTTTGAAGGTGATCAAGGGTGTTCGAAGGGTGTTTTGAAGGTGTTCAAGGGTGTTTATGTGAGTATTCAAAGGTGTTTTTTGAAGGTGTTCAAATGATTATGAGAGTGTTTTGAATGTGTTCAAAGGTGTTTTGAAGGTGTTCAAAGGTGTTTTGAAGGTGTTGAAGGGTGTTTTGAGTGTGTTCAAGGGTGTTTGAAGGTGATGAAGGGTGTTTTGATTGAATTCAGCGGTGTTTTAGTAGTAATCAGTGGTGTAATTGGGAGTACTCAAATAGTGTTTTGGAAATGTTCAAAGGTGTTCAAAGGTGTTTTGAAGGTGTTGAAGGGTGTTTTGATTGAATTCAGCGGTGTTTTAGTAGTATTCAGTGGTGTAATTGGGAGTACTCAAATTGTGTTTTTTGGAAGTGTTCAAAGGTGTTTTGAGTGTGTTCAAATGTTGTTTTTTTTTGAAGGTGATCAAGGGTGTTCAAGGGTGTTTTGAAGGTGCTCAAAGGTGTTTTGAGGTTATTCAAAGGTGTTTTGAGTGTGTTCAAATGATTATGAGAGTGTTTTTTGGAAATGTTCAAAGGTGTTCAAAGGTGTTTTGAAGGTGTTGAAGGGTGTTTTGATTGAATTCATCGGTGTTTTAGTAGTATTCAGTGGTGTAATTGGGAGTACTCAAATAGTGTTTTGGAAATGTTCAAAGGTGTTTTTGAAGGTGTTCAAGAGTGTTTTGAAGGTGTTCAAGGGTGTTTGAAGGTGTTGAAGGGTGTTTTGATTGAATTCAGCGGTGTTTTAGTAGTAATCAGTGGTGTAATTGGGAGTACTCAAATTGTGTTTTTTGGAAGTGTTTCAGTGTTGTTTGGAAATGTTCAAAGGTGTTCAAAGGTGTTTTGAGTGTGTTCAAATGTTTTTTTTTGAAGGTGATCAAGGGTGTTCAAGGGTGTTTTGAAGGTGTTCAAAGGTGTTTTGAGGTTATTCAAAGGTGTTTTGAAGGTGTTCAAGGGTGTTTATGTGAGTATTCAAAGGTGTTTTTTGAAGGTGTACAAATGATTATGAGAGTGTTTTTGGGGGTGTTCAAAGTAAAGTGTTTGAGTTAGTTTTTGTGACTTTTTTTTTTTCTGATGTATTGTGTCCCTTTTTTCTGATGTATTGTGTCCCCTTAATAACTTTAATGAACTAAAAGGGTAAAAACGAGAAAATGCCTAGTCTGGAGACTGAGGGGATGAGTTGTAATTTAATGAAATGTGTAAGTGCAGATAAATTAGAGATGTCAAATCTTATTTGGGAGTACTCAAATAGTGTTTTGGAAATGTTCAAAGGTGTTCAAAGGTGTTTTGAGTGTGTTCAAATGTTGTTTTTGAAGGTGATCAAGGGTGTTCAAGGGTGTTTTGAAGGTGTTCAAAGGTGTTTTGAGGTTATTCAAAGGTGTTTTGAAGGTGTTCAAGGGTGTTTATGTGAGTATTCAAAGGTGTTTTTTGAAGGTGTACAAATGATTAAGAGAGTACTTATGAAGGTGTTCAAATGATGTGCAAGAGTACTTATGAAGGTGTTCTGGGAGTATTCAGAGATGATTTGGGGGTGTTCGAATGATGATTTTGGAGTATTTCAGTGTTGTTTGGAAATGTATAAAGGTATTTTTTGTGAGTATTCAAATGATTTATGAGAGTGTTTTGAAGATGTTCAAAGTAAAAGTGCGTATTTAACTTCGTAATATGTAAAATTGTGAGTAGTGAATTTAACGAAAGTGGATGTAAGCGATGTGGTGACTTTCTGATGCATGTGTCCCCTTATTAACTTTAATGAACTAAAAGGGTTAAAACGAGAAAAATTGGGGGTTATGAGTGAAAATTGTGAGGTGTTGGTTGGAGTGTGAGGGTTCGGGAGGGTGGGGAGGAGGTTACTTCGTGGGGGAGTGACCTGAGATGAAATAGTTAAAAAATGTCTAGACTTGTGTTGTAAAGAAATTGTTGGATTGTTGTGGGTATTAACGAAACAAAAATGTGCCTTTCTGATGTACTGTGTCCCCTTATTAACTAAAAGGATCGACAAGATTCAGCCTGTGTGCGCGTGACGTCACTGCTATGTCCCCTTATTAATTAAAAGGGTATACAAGATTCAACCTGTGTGCTGGGTCAACACGTGACGTCACTGACCGCCGAGCAAACACCCTTCATTAGACCTGTAGTAAGCATGCCCCCATAGGAGGAGTCTATTTTGAATGCTTACCCCCAGAGGGGGGATTCCAAAAACTTGATCCGAGGAATTTCGAAAACCCCATAGGGGGGAATCCAAAAAAAAACTTGATCCAAGGAGATGGAGAATTTCGAAAACCCCATAGGGGGATCCAAAAACTTGATCCGAGGAGATGGAGTCATGGTATTGTCGAGAAATTTTTGGGGTTGGGGGGGTGAAAGTGGGAGGGTGATCCGAGGAGATGGAGAATTTCGAAAACCCCATAGGGGGGATCCAAAAAACTCGATCCGAGGAGATGGAGTCATGGTATTGTCGAGAAAATTTGGGGTGAAAGGAGGGGTACCCAAAAAAACCTTGATCCAAGGAGATGGAGAATTTCGAAAACCCCATAGGGGGGAATCCAAAAAAACTTGATCCAAGGAGATGGAGAATTTCGAAAACCCCCATAGGGGGGAATCCAAAAACTTGGTAATATCGAGAAATTTTGGGATGGGGGTGAAAGTGAGAGGGGTACCCAAAAATTTGATCCAAGGAGATGGAGAATTTCGAAAACCCCATAGGGGGGAATCCAAAAACTTGATCCGAGGAGATCATAAGAATTTCGAAACCCCCATAGGGGGGAATCCAAAACTTGTATTATCGAGAAATTTTGGGGTTGGGGGGGGGTGAAAGTGGGAGGGGGGGGACCTTAAAAATTTGATCCGAGGAGATGGAGAGCATAAGAAAATGAAATTCAAAAAAAATTCGAAAAAAATCGGAAAAAATGCGCGGCGCGGGGGCGATCCGGACGACGCTGCAGAAGGGGCAGCAGAAGGCGCGGCGGGGCTCGCGAAGGGCGGGCGCGCGGGTGGGCGCGCGGCGGGGGGGTCGCGAAGGGCGCGGGCGGGCGCGCGCGCGGGCGCGCGGGGCGGTGCGCGCGGCGAGACGCGGGGTCGCGAAGGGGGGGGTCGTGGCGGGGGTATTGGTTGGGGGGGTCAAGGGTGAGGTAGTCTCGAGGGCGAGGTCATGGTCAAAACCAGAAGTAACACCTAGGTGTGAAAAGGTGACCCTCCAGCTGCTGGTCCTAGACCGGAAGGGACCGCTCTGTAGAAGGCCCTAAACCGGAAGGGACCGCTCTGTAGAAGGCCCCAAACCGGAAGGGACCGCTCTGTAGAAGGCCCTAAACCGGAAGGGACCGCTCTGTAGAAATTATGACTACTTATATATATATATATATATATATATATATATATATATATATATATATATATATATATATATATATATATATATATATATATATATTTATATTGGAAATTATTTATGTTGAAAATAGACATTCTTCACTTATTTCAAACACAAAAAAAATATGTTGTTTAATAATTTTTTAACATAATAACCTGCACATTCTAACATCAAGAAATTGTTTCCCTTGAGCTGACGAAATTATGCATTTGCGGTTGTTGCGCAGAATCCAACAAATTTTGCGCCAAGACAGCCTCAACGCATGAAATATTTCCTCCCTTTCACGCTCATACATGAACCTTGGAAGACTGATGTTGTTCAGAACTTACACTTTAATTAATCTAAGGAAAGTGCTCAATCTTTAGTGGTTATATATCTCCTATCGCCTGTGGAAGAAGAAGCATTCAGATTTGACATAAGGGAAGAAATATGCGGTTCCTTGGATCAGGAACCAGTCACCAGCATCAAGGAGGCAAATAGTGCAGTAATATAAAATAATACTATACTATTTCGAAGGTTAAAATTACAATAATGGCTGATCCGTGGAACCTTTCTCCAGTAATGACACTGAAAGAAAAATACTGGAAAGGCGTATAAAGCACTGTGTACTGGGCACCCATGCATGAAAATAATTCCATGAATCTTGTCTAAGATACACTGAATAAGTGTTGAAATCTTGACTGCGACTGGGTAATGGAGTGACATACCACAAGTGAAATATTGAAAGAATCCTTCACGTTGTTTCACTTAACTCGAACATTTAATTTTGTTGAAAGTATGTTTACGAGTATTTTTTTTATTTATTATCACACTGGCCGATTCCCACCAAGGCAGGGTGGCCCGAAAAAGAAAAACTTTCACCATCATTCATTCCATCACTGTCTTGCCAGAAGGGTGCTTTACACTACAGTTTTTAAACTGCAACATTAACACCCCTCCTTCAGAGTGCAGGCACTGTACTTCCCATCTCCAGGACTCAAGTCCGGCCTGCCGGTTTCCCTGAATCCCTTCATAAATGTTACTTTGCTCACACTCCAACAGCACGTCAAGTATTAAAAACCATTTGTCTCCATTCACTCCTATCAAACACGCTCACGCATGCCCGCTGGAAGTCCAAACCCCTCGCACACAAAACCTCCTTTACCACCTCCCTCCAACCTTTCCTAGGCCGACCCCTACCCCGCCTTCCTTCCACTACAGACTGATACACTCTTGAAGTCATTCTGTTTCGCTCCATTCTCTCTACATGTCCGAACCACCTCAACAACCCTTCCTCAGCCCTCTGGACAACAGTTTTGGCAATCCCGCACCTCCTCCTAACTTCCAAACTACGAATTCTCTGCATTATATTCACACCACACATTGCCCTCAGACATGACATCTCCACTGCCTCCAACCTTCTCCTCGCTGCAACATTCATCACCCATGCTTCACACCCATATAAGAGCGTTGGTAAAACTATACTCTCATACATTCCCCTCTTTGCCTCCAAGGACAAAGTTCTTTGTCTCCACAGACTCCTAAGTGCACCGCTCACCCTTTTCCCCTCATCAATTCTATGATTCACCTCATCTTTCATAGACCCATCCGCTGACACGTCCACTCCCAAATATCTGAATACATTCACCTCCTCCATACTCTCTCCCTCCAATCTGATATCCAATCTTTCATCACCTAATCTTTTTGTTATCCTCATAACCTTACTCTTTCCTGTATTCACTTTTAATTTTCTTCTTTTACATACCCTACCAAATTCATCCACCAACCTCTGCAACTTCTCTTCAGAATCTCCCAAGAGCACAGTGTCATCAGCAAAGAGCAACTGTGACAACTCCCACTTTATGTGTGATTCTTTATCTTTTAACTCCACGCCTCTTGCCAAGACCCTCGCATTTACTTCTCTTACAACCCCATCTATAAATATATTAAACAACCACGGTGACATCACACATCCCTGTCTAAGGCCTACTTTTACTGGGAAATAATCTCCCTCTTTCCTACATACTCTAACTTGAGCCTCACTATCCTCGTAAAAACTTCACTGCTTTCAGTAACCTACCTCCTTTACCATACACCTGCAACATCTGCCACATTGGCCCCCTATCCACCCTGTCATACGCCTTTTCCAAATCCATAAATGCCACAAAAACCTCTTTAGCCTTATCTAAATACTGTTCACTTATATGTTTCACTGTAAACACCTGGTCCACACACCCCCTACCTTTCCTAAAGCCTCCTTGTTCATCTGCTATCCTATTCTCCGTCTTACTCTTAATTCTTTCAATAATAACTCTACCATACACTTTACCAGGTATACACAACAGACTTATCCCCCTATAATTTTTGCACTCTCTTTTGTCCCCTTAGCCTTTATACAAAGGAACTATACATGCTCTATGCCAATCCCTAGGTACATTAACCTCTTCCATACATTTATTAAATAATAGCACCAACCACTCCAAAACTATATCCTCACCTGCTTTTAACATTTCTATCTTTATCCCATCAATCCCAGCTGCCTTACCCCCTTTCATTTTACCTACTGCCTCACGAACTTCCCCCACACTCACAACTGACTCTTCCTCACTCCTACAAGATGTTATTCCTCCTTGCCCTATACACGAAATCACAGCTTCCCTATCTTCATCAACATTTAACAATTCCTCAAAATATTCCCTCCATCTTCCCAATACCTCTAACTCTCCATTTAATAACTCTCCTCTCCTATTTTTAACTGACAAATCCATTTGTTCTCTAGGCTTCCTCAACTTGTTAATCTCACTCCAAAACTTTTTCTTATTTTCAACAAAATTTGTTGATAACATCTCACCCACTCTCTCATTTGCTCTTTTTTTACATTGCTTCACCACTCTCTTAACATTTCTCTTTTTCTCCATATACTCTTCCCTCCTTGCATCACTTCTACTTTGTAAAAACTTCTCATATGCTAACTTTTCCTCCTTTACTACTCTCTTTACATCATTCCACCAATCGCTCCTCTTCCCTCCCACACCCACTTTCCTGTAACCACAAACTTCTGCTGAGCACTCCAACACTACATTTTTAAACCTACCCCATACCTCTTCGACCCCACTGCCTATGCTCTCATTAGCCCATCTATCCTCCAATAACTGTTTATATCTTACCCTAACTGCCTCCTCTTTTAGTTTATAAACCTTCACCTCTCTCTTCCCTGATGCTTCTATTCTCCTTGTATCCCATCTACCTTTTACCCTCAGTGTAGCTACAACTAAAAAGTGATTTGATATATCTGTGGCCCTCTATAAGCATGTACATCCTGAAGTCTACTCAACAGTCTTTTATCTACTAATACATAATCCAACAAACTACTGTCATTTCGCCCTACATCATATCTTGTATACTTATTTATCCTCTTTTTCTTAAAATATGAATTACCTATAACTAAACCCCTTTCTATACAAAGTTCAATCAAAGGGCTCCCATTATTTACACCTGGCACCGCAAACTTACCTACCACACCCTCTCTAAAAGTTTCTCCTACTTTAGCATTCAGGTCCCCTACCACAATTACTCTCTCACTTGGTTCAAAGGTTTCTATACACTTACTTAATATCTCCCAAAACTCTCTCTCTCTCCTATACATTCCTCTCTTTAGGTGCATACACGCTTATTATGACCCACTTCTCGCATCCAACCTTTACTTTAATCCACATAATCCTTGAATTTACACATTCATATTCTTTTTTCTCCTTCCATAACTGATCCTTCAACATTATTGCTACCCCTTCCTTAGCTCTCTCTCAGATACTCCAGATTTAATCCCATTTATTTCCCCCCACCGAAACTCCCCTACCCCCTTCAGCTTTGTTTCGCTTAGGGCCAGGACATCCAACTTCTTTTCATTCATAACATCAGCAATCATCTGTTTCTTGTCATCCGCACTACATCCACGCACATTCAAGCATCCCACTTTTATAAAGTTTTTCTTCTTCTCTTTTTTAGTAAATGTTTACAGGAGAAGGGGTTACTAGCCCATTGCTAATCCTAAATATGATGTGCATAATGTTGTTATTATGAACAAAAGTTTGTTAATGGAAAGAACATAAGAATTGGGAAATAATATGCATAGTTTCTTTGAATAAAGGCAAAGGGGTAAACGAGAGCACAAGAATTAATGGAAAATAAGCCTGTTGAATATATCAGGTACTGTGTATAATAAGGTATTAATAATAGCATCAAAGCTTTCGTATCAGCTTACCAGTTAGAGAAGAATTGAGGTTGAATCTTCGTCCATCCTCTCTTATCCAACGAATAATTGGTTGAGGATCCCCACTGGCCTCACACGTCATTACCACGTCACTGCCCTCGTCCACTGTGACGTCACCGCTGCTTGTGACGTCATCGATCACAGGAGGCACTGTAAAGTTCAAAACACAAAAATATACGTAGAACTTTAACTTTTGAAAACTGACAAAAGACACGGGATGAATATATAAAAAATCTGATATAAAAGAGAGTGAAAGTAGGAACAACCGATACAATGATATATTTTTTGTCATTAATGAAGATAGTTACTATGTTCTTAGAGAAGGGGAGCAAGAGAGAGAGAGAGAGAAAACGATGGCAGGTCACATTTGCTGCTGAGAAAACACATGATCTCTTGTCACTATGATGGTAATGCTGATGCAGTGGTAGGAATAAATGGGAGAGCGTTGGTACTCGGGGATGATGTTGATATTCTTGGGGTGAAATTTGACTCCAAACTGACCACGATGAACTACGTTGTAAATCTTGTAAGCAAAGCGGCCAGGAAGGTTACAGCACTTAAACGAATTTCGCATCTGCTCGACAGTAGAGGTTGCATGATTCTGTAAGAGGTACAAATACGTTCACTCCTTGAGTATGCTCCACTTTACTGGACTGTCTGTTCCCCATCTCATCTGCAACTTTTTGACAGAACAGATAACAGAGCAAAACAGTTAATCTTTCGCCTGAACCCAACCTGGTTAGATCTATCATTTCAGCAGAGCCTTCAACACCGGAGGGATGTGGATGGCCTTACTGTTATGTTCAAGGCCAATATTATGCAGATACAGCACTTGGCTCCACTCTAAGGACAGCGAGAATACAGCTTCTATACAACAGGACGGGCAACAAATCGTAACTACACTCTGATTGTACTCATATCTCAGGATCTCGTTCGGGTTTCTGATAGCAATAGTTGTACCTCTGATGGAGATACCCACTTTGTCTTCTATAATTGTTGCAAAACATCTGTTGGTGCTAATGAGGGCTTTGTCTGGGCTCCTCGTGATTCTCCATTTCTTCTCCCAGTTTGCTGTTCTTCGTAGTTCTGCATTCATTTTTTTCTATTGCCCTCACCCGATATGGGGGTGAATGACATTAAATGGATGACATCAGCAAATTGGATGATGGTAGTGTCGTTAAATTAGGGTTGAGGGAGAACGTTTACACACACACACACACACACACACACACATATATATATATATATATATATATATATATATATATATATATATATATATATATATATATATATATATATATATATATACATATATATATATATATATATATATATATATATATATATATATATATATATATATATATATATATATATGTTGAAGAGTATAGGGGTATAGAACGAGTCCTGTGGCACTCCACCTTTCGTTGTGAAAGGCTCTGCTGACTTGTCATTAAAAGTAGGGATGATTCTTCTTTCTGATAAGAAGTTGTACATGAACCTGAGATAAGTCCAGTTGTAGTCCGGAATGTCGGCAAGTTTAAACATGAGGCCGTCGTGCCACAGGCTGTCTATTAGGGCAATGTTGCTTTGTTTCTTCAGGCTTTCCACAGCATCGAAGATGATGTTGATAGCGTGTTGGGCTCCTCTATTGGTCCTGAATCCAAACAGGTTTTCAGTGAAGTGGTGATTGTACTCCATGTAGTAGTAGTTCAGGCTATTGGAAATGATTGTTTTAAGGACTTTACCTGTGACTTCAAGTAAGGAGATAGGTCTATAGTTCCCGGTTTATTTTTTGTCTTTGCTGGGTTTTGCAATGAATATCATTCTTGTTGTCTTAAGTGCCACAGGAAAGTGTCCCGAGGCCAAGATGGCTTTAAAAATATTTACCACAGACATTTTCCACTTTCGGGGTGAGAATTTTATTTGTTTATCTGTAATACCTGAGAGGCAGGGGGTTTTATTTCTCATTCTGCCTATGACTTGACTCATCTCTCTGAGTGTGATTGGTCATGTAATGGAGTAATCATCTTCAAGGGTAGATGAATCAATTAATGGATATGTATGCAAGGGATGGGGTACATCTCTCTGGGGCTGGGGTGGTAGCACTTGCAGACTCGATTGAGAAGGCCATTGGTGAAATGCCTATGATTTTAAACTGATGGAAGATAGAGGTATGGGTGTGTGTGGGAAACAAGCAGGTTGCAACACTAGGGTTGGAAACAGTAAATGTATAAAAGGCATTCAGCATGAAGTTATAAATAAAGACAATAGAACAGGTCAGCTAACAAAGGGGGGCAGCAGAGGGCAGCAAGGGACTAGCTCCCTTAAGGTTTACTATACTAATAGCAGGAGTGTTAGAAATAAGATAGATGAGCTAAGATTAATTGCAAGTGCAGGAAACATAGATATTATTGCTATAACAGAGACCTGGCTCAATCTGAAAGATAGAGAGATGCCCTCTGAATGTCACATACAAGGCTATAAATTATTCCACACTGACAGGGTCAACAGGAAAGGTGGTGGAGTAGCGATGTATGTCAGAGACAATTTAAATTGTTGTGTAAGACAAGATATTAAATTAGAAGCGTCAGCCACTGAATCTGTTTGGTTACAGCTTCTCGAGGGCCGAGAAAAACTAATTTTGGGTGTGATTTACAGGGCCCCAAATCTTGATAGGGAGTGCAGTAAACTTCTATGGGACGAAATTCGTAAGGCATCTACATACGAAAATGTTGTGCTAATGGGAGATTTCAACTATAGACAGATTGACTGGAGCAATTTGACAGGAAATTTAGAGTCGGGTGACTTTCTTGATACGATCCAGGATTGTTTTTTAAAACAGTTTGTGACAGAGCCAACTAGGGGAAATAACCTCCTTGACTTGGTTCTTGCCAGTAGGGAAACACTAATTAATAATCTTGAGGTTAATGATGAGCTTGGGGAGAGTGATCACAAATCACTCAGTTTTAATATATCATGGAATTCCCCTAATAATGGCAATCAAGTCTCCGTCCCTGACTTTCGCTTGGCTGATTTCATAGGACTGAAAAATTACTTAGGTGGGCTGAACTGGAATGACCTGACTAAGGGTCAGGTAGGTGGTGATGGTTGCCGATATGATGCTTTCCAGGGCATAGTTCTAGCTGCTCAGTCAAATTATGTTCCAAATAGGGAAATCAGATCAAACAAAAATGATCCTAAATGGATGAACAATAGATTAAAATATCTGATTGGTCAAAAGAGAGGCATATATAGGCAAATCAAAAGAGGAGAGGGGCAATTAAGAAATCGATATATTCAGTTAAAGAGAGAAATAAAAAAGGGAATTAGAAAAGCAAAAAGAGATTATGAGGTTAAAGTTGCAAGAGAATCGAAGACTAACCCAAAAGGATTCTTTCAGGTATACAGAAGTAAGATCAGGGACAAGATAGGCCCACTCAAAAGTTCCTCGGGTCAGCTCACTGACAGTGATAAGGAAATGTGTAGAATTTTTAACACATACTTCCTCTCAGTTTTTACACAGGAGGATACCAGCGATATACCAGTAATGATAAATTATGTAGAACAGGACGATAATAAACTGTGCACTATTAGGGTCACAAGTGACATGGTCCTTAGGCAAATAGATAAATTGAAACCTAACAAATCCCCAGGCCCTGATGAACTGTATGCAAGGGTTCTAAAGGAATGTAAAGAGGAGCTTAGCACACCTTTGGCTAATCTTTTCAACATATCACTACAAACTGGCATGGTGCCAGATAAGTGGAAAATGGCAAATGTGATACCTATTTTCAAAACAGGTGACAGGTCCTTAGCTTCGAACTATAGACCAATAAGCCTAACCTCCATAGTGGGAAAATTTATGGAATCAATAATTGCCGAGGCAGTTCGTAGCCACCTTGAAAAGCATAAATTAATCAACGAATCTCAGCATGGTTTTACAAAGGGGCGTTCCTGCCTTACGAATTTATTAACTTTTTTCACTAAGGTATTTGAGGAGGTAGATCATGGTAATGAATATGATATTGTGTATATGGACTTCAGTAAGGCTTTTGACAGGGTCCCACATCAGAGACTATTGAGGAAAATTAAAGCACATGGAATAGGAGGAGAAATTTTTTCCTGGATAGAGGCATGGTTGACAAATAGGCAGCAGAGAGTTTGCATAAATGGGGAGAAATCAGAGTGGGGAAGCGTCACGAGCGGTGTTCCACAGGGGTCAGTGTTGGGCCCCCTGCTGTTCACAATCTACATAAACGACATAGATGAGGGCATAAAGAGCGACATCGGCAAGTTTGCCGATGACACCAAAATAGGCCGTCGAATTCATTCTGACGAGGACATTCGAGCACTCCAGGAAGATTTGAATAGACTGATGCAGTGGTCGGAGAAGTGGCAGATGCAGTTTAATATAGACAAATGCAAAGTTCTAAATGTTGGACAGGACAATAACCATGCCACATATAAACTAAATAATGTAGATCTTAATATTACGGATTGCGAAAAAGATTTAGGAGTTCTGGTTAGCAGTAATCTGAAACCAAGACAACAGTGCATAAGTGTTCGCAATAAAGCTAATAGAATCCTTGGCTTCATATCAAGAAGCATAAATAATAGGAGTCCTCAGGTTGTTCTTCAACTCTATACATCCTTGGTTAGGCCTCATTTAGATTATGCTGCACAGTTTTGGTCACCGTATTACAGAATGGATATAAATTCTCTGGAAAATGTACAAAGGAGGATGACAAAGATGATCCCATGTATCAGAAACCTTCCCTATGAGGATAGACTAAGGGCCCTGAAACTGCACTCTCTAGAAAGACGTAGAATTAGGGGGGATATGATTGAGGTGTATAAATGGAAGACAGGAATAAATAAAGGGGATGTAAATAGTGTGCTGAAAATATCTAGCCTAGACAGGACTCGCAGCAATGGTTTTAAGTTGGAAAAATTCAGATTCAGGAAGGATATAGGAAAGTACTGGTTTGGTAATAGAGTTGTGGATGAGTGGAACAGACTCCCAAGTACCGTTATAGAGGCCAGAACGTTGTGTAGCTTTAAAAATAGGTTGGATAAATACACGAGTAGATGTGGGTGGGTGTGAGTTAGACCTGATAGCTTGTGCTAACAGGTCGGTTGCCGTGTTCCTCCCTTAAGTCAATGTGACCTGACCTGACTAGGTTGGGTGCATTGGCTTAAGCCGGTAGGAGACTTGGACCTGCCTCGCATGGGCCAGTGGGCCTTCTGCAGTGTTCCTTCGTTCTTATGTTCTTATTGGAAGACGTTCGTTGATCCACTGGTAATGGTTATTATTAAATCTTCTACTATCATTTTTTGAGAGAATTTTCTCCCACACATCACCCATCAGATTCTCTTGGTCTTGTGGGTCATCAAGTCTGATATCAAGTTTCTCATCGTCATCGTCGGTGATGGAGTGTATTGCGTATTAAGTAGACTTGTGTTTGGCCCCCAGAAGCTGGCGAATCTTGCTCCAAAACTTTTCATGTTGATGTTTGTATTGATTAGCCTGAAGAACAAGATATTTCCATATTTCACTTTTCTGCTATGTGATTTGGGTAATTTAGCCTTTGTGGGCTGCATCGTTTTGTGGTGCCTTCTACACTCTGCTTGATAATCTTTCAGCAGTCCATAATTTTCCTGGTTGGTTTATATTGCTGATAGATCTTTGATGTATTTAATTCACAACATGCTTGAGTGACCTCTAAGATTATTTCATGGAAGGAGCTAATTGCCTCGTTAAGTGCAGTTGATACCTGGTTCTTCAAGCGAAACAGTAAGATCATTGCTTAGGTAGGCCCTGAAGGGGTCAAATCCTAGAGTTTTTACTTTGGGTTTCGGAGGAGTGGTGGAGCGGTGTAGTGGAGTTCGTCTGTTTCTTACCATCCAGAATTTGCTAGATTGTAGATTTCCTGATAGGGCAGCTGGGGGGGGATGACAGCGTGGAGTTTCCCATTACAAAGGGCGCACTTGGGTTTGTTCCTGTTGGGGCAGTCCCTGAAAACATGCTCACCAGAGCAGACACTGCAAATCATTTTTTGGTTGTATATTTATTTGAGTTATGACCAAACTCATAACACTTGAAACACTGAGTGACACTGACAAACCTTTCCATGGAGATTTGGTAGGGAGTACACTTTGTTCCAAAGCATTTCATATCATTTTGACGGACGATTTTGGCTCCTTTTGGTGTTTCTAGGATTAATTTTAGTGTTTATTGGGTGGTTGAACCTTTGGCAAACTTATATGCCATGAGAACCTTGAACTCGGAGTATTCTTGATTAATTTCGTCAACAAGTTCTTCAACAGTGCAGTCTCTCATGAAACTGTTGATTCCTGCTACAAATATAGTACGTTGTGTCTGGTAGCTGTCGGGTGGAATGGGGAAGATACCCACATTATTTAGTTTTATAATAGCATCATTTTTGAGCAACTGGAGCAGCTCCTCTTCAGAGGAGAGTAGAAGTACTGTACCAGAGTATGTTTGGAATACACGCACAGGTGCAACAGTGGAACCGGAGCAAATACAATCAAGTATTTTCCTCTTGGACTTCTGGTTATCAGTGACACGAAATCTTACTCTTAACTTCGACATGATGCCCAGCAAGGTACAACTGATACATAAGATATGCTGTAAATATAACTTTCCTATATGTCATTCCTATTCTTATTTCTACTTCGGCTGACTTATATAGGTCAGCCCCTAAGACAGCCTACCCTCGAGGAGCGCGAAGGACAGGGCCCAACGCAATGACTGACCAGAGTTTAAAATACCACACGGGCTACTGGATGGTCACCTTGCCTTGTTTTAAGTCGCCAGAGGCGAAGTTGCCGAAAAAGAAGAAAACAGGAAAGTTAGAAGGAAAGCAGTGTAAGTAGTGTGTTTGTGATTAGGCCAGTGTAACTGTTGGGGAATTGTGGGGGATAGGATGAGGTAGGTTGAGGTGGTGGGGTGATGAAGTGAGGAAGTGCTGAGGGGAGAGAGGGGAAACAGCAAGCTAGTCACCGCCTTATCCTCGTGAAGGGAAGGGGCTCGAAGTGACAGCATGCAAGTTTCCTCTCAGCTCTGATCAATCTATTGCTCAGGATAAGCCAAAACATGTAACTTTGGGTCTCAGTAATCAGAGTGAATGCGCTAACGTCCTCTCGTTGCGCCGTCCTCTTGCAGAATCCCGTAATGGATAATCTATGAATAATCTACAATCCCTGACCAGAGATGCTCTTTCGAGGGAATCCCTGACCAGAGATGCACTAACCAGAGAAGTTCTTACCAGAAATGCACTCACTACAATTGCACTCACAAAACATGCCGTAAACAGAGATGTCATCCTTCAGTGTTCTCACCAGAGACGTCAGTTTCCAGTACCCTTACCAGAGATATCAATTTCCATTACCCACACCAGAGATGTCATCTTCCAGTAACTACATAAGAGATGTCATCATCCAGTACCCACACCAGAGATGTCATCATCCAGTAATTATATAAGAGCTGTCATCTATCAGTACCCACACCAGAAGTGTTATCCTCAAGTGCACTCAAAAAAAGATGCCAACACGATGTGCCCTCACGAAAGACGTCAACAGCAAGTACCTTTTAAAGAGATGTCATAAACAGGTGCCCTAACCAGAGATGCTGTAATCAAGTGCCTTAACCAGATATGCAATCCTCAAGTGCCTTAACCAGATATGCAATCATCAAGTGACCTCACCACAGATACAACTAGGAAGTAATTTAACCAGATACACTATCTACTAGTGCCTTCACGAGAGATGACAACATCACTTGAACTCAAGAGAGATGCCATCAACAAGTGTTATCTTCAGCGAAACGCCATTTATACATGCCATCACCAGAGACGATATCAGTACGTACCCTCACCGAAGATACCATCAACAAGTGCCCCACCCTCAAGGTATCTCTCCAGAGATACCTTGAAATAGTACCTCACCTGACACTGCATCAGTAAATGCCCTCAACCGAGACTCTATTTACACGTGTCCTCAATAGAAATGTCATTTACACATGCTCTCGCCAGAGATGCCATCAGCAATTGAAATCTCCAGAGATACCATCTACGCGTGCCCTTACCTAAAATACCATTTACAAGTGCCCTTACTAAAGATGCAGTCAACAAATCCTGCTCTAGAGATGGCATCTGTAGGTGCCTTTTTCAGAGGTACCATCTACACGTCCCCTCACCAGAAATTACATCATCACGTGTCCTCAAAATAGATACCATTAGCCCACGCCCTCATTAGGGATGCCATCTACTTGGGCCCTCACTAGACATGACATCAACAAGAGCTCTTACCAGACATGATATCTACACGTGCCAATACGATAGATATTATCTACTCCAGCCCTTGCCAGAAATGACGTCTGTTCCTGCGATCACCAGACATATATACTCCACGTGGCTTCTCCAGATGTGACATCTATAATACCCCCACCAGAGATTACTACAAGTACACTTGCTTTCACGAGAGATGAAACATACCATCACCAGAGTGACACATGCCAGTAAAAATACAAGTGCTATCACTAGATATGACATGTGCCATCAGTAGAGATGACCAGATCACCAATTATGAACTACACTTGTACTCACCAGTGACATCTGACAGTTCCCTCACAGAGATGACATCTAATCAAAGATGACATCTGCAAGTGCTCTCACCACAGATGTCATCCACTAATTAAGGTACGATACACCTTCTAGAGCCACCGAAAAGAAAAATGATATGATCATGACTGCTGAAGTGGTCAAAATGTGACAAATTAAATTATTTCTCAGGATATAGTTTTAGTCTATTTATATTGCAAATTAAACATATACTGAACAGTAAAATCCTTTCTATCAGTACATAATTAGGAATATGATTTTGCTTTTAATATATTCACTATGTTCTCTCCTTTGCTTTAATTTAAATTCTACAAAATTATGCATAGATAAGAGAATTTGTCCACATAATATTAAAAAAATTGTTGAAGTGCATAATTTCACTTTAAATGAAGATGTTTAAGAAGGAAAAATAAGTTATAACGCAAAATATAGATATTTCCTTATTATTTTACTGCTACACACAAAGAGAAAGTAACTTTCTCTCCCTACACATATGTAAATTGCTTTGCTGGTACCGCTTTTGTTATGCGGCTTGTGTGGCTTGGAATCCCTTGGTAGAGGGAGATAGAGAGGGTGGAGGGACCAGTTGATTGTGTTGGAATCCCTTGGTAGAGGGAGTTAGGGAGAGTGGAGGGATCCCTTAATTGTGTTGTGCCAGGGAGTGGCTGACCAATATGGACTGCAGGGGACCATAACACTGGAACGGCAGAGACACCAAATATTCCGGGTTTATTTAGAATAAACAGACAGACAGACAGCATGCCTGTCAGACTTGTGTGAGATATACGAATTTTAGGCAGAACCAAAGAATGGTTACAAACATATTTAGTAAGAGAATGAGTGATACACAGAATAATAGATGGCAACTCAAGAAGGAAATTAAAGCATTTCTTCTTGACAAATAAATTAATATTTTTTTTTTTTGCATATAGATATAAAATAAATTTATAGAAAAAATATTAAGATATCTTATATGAGATATATTCCTTAGCTAAGTAATTGCTATATAAAAACATAATTTGACCGCTTGTTAAACTGAATTTATAAGTGATAATTTTGCATTAATTTTCTTTGCGTTTAAAAGAGATCATACAGGCCACTGGTTTCCTGGAGAACACCGCCATAATGCACAAAGCTATGCAACTTTGACTTACAAAGAGCTTTTGAACTTCCCTCATTTCTGAGGTAATGCATATATATTTCATTGCCCTAGAGGGACATCCTCTTATCAGGAAAACTGAGTCACAAACTCGAGATTTTTTTAAGCAAGTATGCAAAATCTTTCTTAAAATATACTGCACATAGTATATATGTATTGAGAATAGGAAATTATTAGCTTATCAAGGGCCCATAGTAAAGCATTTAGACTGGAATTACACTATGTAACAAGAATTGGGAAATAAGCATCATTTCCCAATTCTTTATAACTAAAATTTAAAAAATGCAATATTGATCCCAGAACTTTGCTTTTGTGGTTACTACACTTCTGCAACACTTACAAGAAAGTTTGATATAAAACTATTATGTTTTAGGGTTTGCCTTGTCAAATATAAAACAAGGGCTCACAAACCAGCATTCACTTCAGCTCTGGCTACCTGAGAAGACACCAGAAGAAGTGAAATGGTATCAAGAGGCTACAATCATTCTCCAGATGCATTCTGCTACATATGTGGTCAATTCATTAAAACAAGAGCAAAGAAGTTCTCTGTAACAATATCTAAAAATTGTTTGAAGCTTACAAAGAATATTTTGGCATGCCAGTTGTGGACGAAGAGAAGACCTGGGCGCCTCATGTTGCTTGTGAGCATCGTAAGAAAACACTGGAAGGTAAGAGTCATTAGTTATATGATGGGTAAAATCATGAATATGAACATTTTATAAATGAAATGTGTGTAACAGAAACTAATTCTTTTGTTCTTTTAGAGGATGGTATAGAGGAAAAAACCCATGAAGTTTGCTGTTCCTAGAATATGGCATAAACCCACTGATCACACAAGCAACTGCTACTCCTGCCTGATGGAGCCTTCCAAACGCCGAACTGGGAAAAATGCACCTGCTATTTCTAATCCAGACCTTCCCTCTTCTATTGCACCAGTACCACACAGTGCTGATCTTCCTGCACCTACACTTCTAGAAAGAAGTCAAACGTCAGAAGAAGAAAAGCAGCAAATCAGAAAATGAAGAGCACAGTGAACATGACTATGATCTCAGAGATGCTGCTGTTGGGAGGAATCCTTACTACCCAAATCAAACAGATCTTAATGACTTTATCAGAGATCTTGGTTTGACAAAGTCAAATGGTGAGCTTTTGATTTTAAGGCTCAAGGAGTGGGACTTGGTGGATGAAAGTGTGCAAGTGACAAGCCAAAGAAAACGTCACCAAAATTTTTCAAACGTCTTCGCTAATGAGGACAGGTTGTACTACTCTAATGATGTATCAGACCTGCTTGATGAAAGTGGAATTACATGCAGTCTACAAGAGTGGAGACTCTTCTTTCACAGCTCCTTCAGAAGCCTAAAGGCTGTACTTCTGCATAATAGAAACAAGTATCCATCTTTTCCCTTGGCTTATTCCGTGCATCTTAAGGAGGATTACAACAGTGTCAAACTTATACTAGATGCTTTGAATTATGATATGTACGGCTGGGAGGTTACCTATTTCAGAATGGTGTCAGTTTTAATGGGACTCCATGTAGGTTTTACCAAGTTTCTCTGTTATCACTGTCACTTGGATAGTAGAGACAGAGCAGCACATTACCAGAGGAAGCACTGGCCTCAAAGGACTGAGTTATCAGTAGGAAAACCATTGATGGATCCTCAAAAGGTTCTGTTCTCTCCATTACTCATCAAAATAGGGCTCTCAGAGGCAAAGGTGAAAGCTGGCATCTTCACTGGACCACAAGTCAGGAAAATCGTGGAGTGCTCAGAATTTCCAAAGAAACTCACAGAGAAGGTAAAGGAAGCCTGTGAGATTTTTGTTGCTGTAGTTCTGGGCTTTCTGGGCAAAAACAAGGCTGACAATTTTTTAGAAATGGTTGAGACCTTGGTAAAAAACTATGGTCAAATGGGCTGTAGGATGTCCCTTAAGGTCCATGTCCTTGATGCTCATCTTCACAATTTCAAGGAGAATATGGGAACACATTCAGAGGAGCAAAAGAAGCGTTTCCACAAAGATATACAGTCGACCCTCAACTAACAGCGGCATTAAGTAACGGCAATTTCGTCTAACGGCGCTTTTTGCCGTAAAAAATAAAATGCCTTAACCAACGGCGAAAAACTTAACCAACGACGTTCGTCCGGAACCTGTCGATGTGCGCCCAGCCACTCCAAGAATCAGTGTGCCATTGTTTATAAGCTGTTGTGGTCTGTTTCCACGTGTGCCTTCCATACATTTTGGATTATTCCACTGTTTCTAGTGCTTGTAACCGCTAAATAAGCCACCTTGGGCCCCACGAAAGCTTCTAGAGCCAGCTCTTTGGTAAAGGATGTGAGAAACACGATAGAATTCAAGAAAAAGTTTGTAGAAAAATACGAAAGTGGTGGTGGTAGAGGGTGGTAGTGATGGTGGTAGAGGGTGGTAGTGATGGTGGTAGAGGGTGGTACTGGTTGTGATGGTGGTAGAGGGTGGTACTGGTTGTGATGGTGGTAGAGGGTGGTACTGGTTGTGATGGTGGTAGAGGGTGGTACTGGTTGTGATGGTGGTAGAGGGTGGTAGTGATGGTGGTAGAGGGTGGTCCAGTGATTCTCAAGCTGGTCCTAGTGACATTAAAAAAACAAGAAGGGTAACCCCACCAAAGGACTTGGTACCTGAAGTCTTTATGGAAGGGGATTCTCCTTCCAAGCAACAGACAATCCTGAATCTCCCCTGCTGCTGAAACCAAGCCCACAAAAATGATAACAGATGCCATCTTTTCAACTGGATATCAGATCTAGAAGAGAAGGAATTACACTGCTCATCAAAAACCAGTGAACGTTTGAGGAGTTGGTAGGAAGGGACAGAGGGGAATCAAAGGACTACATAGTAGGACCACTTCAGACTAAGGGTTCAACTATATAGTACCAGGAGCCCATACAATAATATAATGACAACAATAGAACAATGGTGAAAACACTAGCTGAGGTGGCAAGAAGGGACCACGTGTGTAGGGCAAAATTAATAGTTGTAGGTGACTTCAATCACAAGGAAAATGACTGGGAAAACCTTAAACCACATGGTGGACGAGAAACATGGAGGGCTATTATGATGAGGTGGTACTGGAAAATGTCATGCATCAGCATGTTTGGGACGCTACCAGACATAGAGAAGAAGACGAACCAGCAAGACTGGTCCTCATATTCTCTTGACATTGAGGACATCACATATGAAAAGTCTCTTGCAGCTAATGATCAATTGGTCCTGAGTTTCATATACATAGTAGAGGAACAGGTGGAGAAAGAAGCAGGAAGAGTAGGATGGGAAAAGCCAAACTGCGAAAAAGTGGAGTACACAAGCGTTGAGGAATTTCCTGCATGACGTCCAGTGGGAAAGAGAAATGGTGGGGAAATCGGTAAATGAAATGATGGAATACGTAACAACAAAATGTAAGGAGGCAGAGTAGAGGGTGGTTCCCAAGAGCAATAGAAATAATGGGAAGACCAGAACGAGCCCTTGCTTCACCCAGGATGTAGAGAGGACAAAACTAAGTGCGCTAGAAAACGGAAAAAGTATAGAAGATAAAGGACCCAAGAAAATAAGGAGATTAGTCCAAAAGCCAGGAACAAATATGCAAAAATAAAGAGAAAGACCCAGCAACATTCCAAAAACAAAACAGCATCGAAAGCCAAGCATGATCCGAAGCTGTTGTACAGCTACATCAGGAGGAAAACAACAGTCAAGGATCAAGTAATCAGACTGAGGAAGGAAGGAGGGGAGTTCACAGGAACGACCGAGAAGTGTACTAGTACAACGTGTAGTATTTTATATTATTGTACCCACGAACACACTTGTTTGTGGGTACAATAATATAAAATACTGCTCGTTGTACTAGTACACTAAACAGAGAATAGAATAAAATTAGCCCAGAGTCATCCACACCAACGTATGTCCTTGGGTAGCGAGTACAACATCCAGTTCCGCTGGGTGTGCTACTCTTAAGGATTGTGTGGTCCCGTGGATTAAAGTGTCATGTGTTTTCGCCCACCATGAGGCAGGCCAAAGCAGCAGGGGTTCGAGTCCTTGGCTAGTCGCAGTATTGTTATTTTAAATGAGTTCTTAATTTTAAATGAGTTCTTGCTAATTGATCAGTTTTACCTATTCGGTACCACATATATGCTTACCGCACGGATTGAGGTATGGCAGATGATGCAACTAATCAACCTCAATGCCAGGGAAACAATGCGTCTAACAATGAAAGAAATGGCACATGTCAGGTGTGTGGAGGGTATCGGTCACTCAACAGGAATGGCCGTATCTGTGTACAGAATGGATGTGCTGGATCATATATGCCCCTTTCAGAGAGCAGCCCACATCATCCACAGGCAGATAAAAATTCCAATGGTAACCTCTCAGTTGGGACCATCTTCTGATGACATTCAAATCCTCTCTTAACAGTATCTATTACACATTCCTAAAGCAGTTCGTCCATATGCGGCAGGAAAATTCACAGACCTTCTTAAGCAGGTGAATGGAGGTTCCACCAACTTAGAAGCCCGAGGCACCATTAAGGCATGGCGCAACCTACTCCTGTTCTGCAATGTCTGTCTTGCAGTTCCTGCAAGGCACGACAAATTGCTAAGGACATCAGTCATCAAAGCAGTGCGCAACTACCCAAGAACAGATAATTGTGTCCCTACCCCATCATCTCAAAAATCACAGAGGCAGATCCAAGAAAAAAACACTGAAAACGAGAAATTTTCCCCTCAGGTTAGCAAAATAATCGAAGAAGGTAACACTGTGGGAGCAATCAGAATATTTACAAGTGAGGACACTGTAGGTCCCAAAGACGAGGCAGCAGCCCAAGCTGCTAACTAGGGTCGTTACAATGACCCTGAGAAAGATCTCATCACTGGACAGTTAATTTTATCAGAATCAGTAGTCAATACAGCGATAGTGTTAATTTGCAGCAGGATCTGCAGAAGGCTACACTGGAATACGACCACAACACATCAAAGAGATGGTAAATCCAGTACTCTGCACGGCTGCATCAGTTCTTCTCTCAACATTTCTCTCAGTTCTTCTTCAACAATTGTCTGGCTGGGCAGATTCCAGAAGAAATTAAACCTTTATTTACCGGAGCCTCATTAGGCTCTTTGAAGAAGGATGGCAGAATCTGACCCATTGCTGTCAGTAACACTCTTCGCCATCTCGTTGCCAAACCAGCAGTAATAAACATTCACGTAGAAACCGTCAGTTTACTCCAGTCAAACAAACTGGGCTTTGGGGTCTCTCAAGGCAGTGATGCGGCAGCTCATGCAGCAAAGACCTACATCAGGGATTTACCAGAAGACAGGGCCATAGTCAAACTTGACTTAAGAAATGCCTTTTATATTGTGAAAAGAGATGTGGTCTTACCAGCTGTTCGGGATAAGTTCCCCAGTCATTTTTCCTTAATTTCACTTGGCTTCAGCAAACCTCAACCAATTCTTTTGTTTGGCGAGCATGAAATTCCCTCACCAGAGAGTGTTCAGCAGAGTGACCCACCAGCTCCATTTCTCTTCTGCTTGGCGGTAAGAGAACTAACTTCCAGCTTGCGCAGCGAGCTCAATATCTGGCACCTGGATGATGGCACTCTAGCAGGTATAGAAGATTCCCTGCTAGAGGACATACAACTGGTGATACCTGGAGTATACCTGGAGAGGGTTTCGGGGGTCAACGCCCCCACAGCCCGGTCTGTGACCAGGCCTCATGGTGGATCAGGGCCTGATCAACCAAGCTGTTGCTGCTGGCCGCATGCAACCCGACGTACGAACCACAGCCCGGCTGGTCAGGTATTGACTTTAGGTGCCTGTCCAGTGCCTTCTTGAAGACAGCCAGGGGACTATCATTAATCCCCTTTATGTATGTTGGAAAGCACTTGAACAGTCCTGGGAGGTGGCACTTATTGTGTTGTCTCTTATCGAGCTAGTGGCACCCCAGCTCTTCAATGGGGGATGTTGCATTGTCTGCCGAGTGTTTTGCTTTCATAGGGAGTGAGTTTCGTGTGCAAGTTTGGTACTGATATCCCTAGGATTTTCCAAGTGTATAATTATGTATCTCTCCCGCCTGCGTTCTAGGGAGTACAGGTTGAGGAACTTCAAGCGTTCCCAGTAACTGATGAGTTTTATCACAGTTATGTGAACCGTTATGTGTATACTTTCTAGGTGAGTAATTTCACCTGCCTTGAAGGTGTTGTTAGTGAGCAGCAATATTCCAGCCTAGATAGAACAAGTAAACTGAAGATTGTTATCATGGGCTTGGCAACCCTAGTTTTGAAGGTTCTCATTATTCATCCTGTCATTTTTGTAGCAGAAGTGATTAAATAACAAAAAGGCACAATACCGTGACTGGAACGATACACAAATAACCCGCACATAAAAGACAGAAGCTTACGACGACGTTTCGGTCCGACTTGGACCATTGACAAAGTCACACTAACAGAGGAGGAGCAGGACGGCTATATATAGGCAGGAAGAGGTGGAGGTAGTAGTAGTGGTAGTAGTAGTAGTAGTAGTAGTACAAGAATTGTATATAATACCGACAGGATGAAATGACACATGCACAACAACCGGGCATCCCCACCGTAGACGTTTCGCCATCCAGCCAGCCACTGGATGGCGAAACGTCCACTACAAAGACAACCAGACACCGCACATGTGTCTAATTTCATCAGTAGATGTAGTAGAAGAAGAAGAGGTAGTAGTAGTAGTGGTAGTGGTAGAAGTGGGAAATAAGGATGACGAGCCAGGCAAATACAAAGGAAGGGGAGCACTGCAAGAGAGCTAGAAACCCACAGAGGGAGAGCAAGCACACCGAGGTGCGTGAAAGGGGAAGTGGTGAAATAAAATAAAGAAGGAACAGAAACACGAGACAGGAGAGAGAAAGACAACCCAGAGGAGAAAAGGAGAGAGGAAAGGGGAAGAGGAAGAAGAAAAAGAAGAAGAAGAAGAAAAAATGAGGATTCAGGTTAAGTCACGGGTGTTCTGAAGTTTGGAGCATTTTACAATGTAGTGGGAGAGGAAGGCATCTACAGAGACGAAGCCAGGGCTAAGGTTCATACAAGGAAAGTTGTGTATAAGAGAGGATTCAACTAAACGGCGACTGAACATTAAAATGGTATAAAATACCGACAGATTGTTAGGTAAGACACATATGCAACAGTTAGGTATCTTTATTTCGAAACGTTTCGCCTACACAGTAGGCTTCTTCAGTCGAGTACAGAAAAGTTGATAGAAGCAGAAGATACTTGAAGACGATGTAATCAGTCCATCACCCTTAAAGTTTTGAGGTGGTCAGTCCCTCAGTCTGGAGAAGAGCATTGTTCCGTTGTCTGAAACAATATGAAGTTGAAGTGACAGAATGGGGCTTTATATAGTGCCAGGAGGTGAGACGTAGGTTGCTCTGGGAGGGCAGGTCCCTCTCAAACCCAGCCGTTCTCACTAGTAGAGGTTGTTGAAGTTGATGGTCTGTACCAAGATACCCTTGTGTTGCAGTGTCTGACAGAATGACACTGCAACACAAGGGTATCTTGGTACAGACCATCAACTTCAACAACCTCTACTAGTGAGAACGGCTGGGTTTGAGAGGGACCTGCCCTCCCAGAGCAACCTACGTCTCACCTCCTGGCACTATATAAAGCCCCATTCTGTCACTTCAACTTCATATTGTTTCAGACAACGGAACAATGCTCTTCTCCAGACTGAGGGACTGACCACCTCAAAACTTTAAGGGTGATGGACTGATTACATCGTCTTCAAGTATCTTCTGCTTCTATCAACTTTTCTGTACTCGACTGAAGAAGCCTACTGTGTAGGCGAAACGTTTCGAAATAAAGATACCTAACTGTTGCATATGTGTCTTACCTAAACGGCGACTGTTCGAGTTGGAAGTAGGGAAGACAGTTTTAGCAGAAAACAGTCGCCGTTTAGTTGAATCCTCTCTTATACACAACTTTCCTTGTATGAACCTTAGCCCTGGCTTCGTCTCTGTAGATGCCTTCCTCTCCCACTACATTGTAAAATGCTCCAAACTTCAGAACACCCGTGACTTAACCTGAATCCTCATTTTTCTTCTTCTTCTTCTTCTTTTTCTTCTTCCTCTTCCCCTTTCCTCTCTCCTTTTCTCCTCTGGGTTGTCTTTCTCTCTCCTGTCTCGTGTTTCTGTTCCTTCTTTATTTTATTTCACCACTTCCCCTTTCACGCACCTCGGTGAGCTTGCTCTCCCTCTGTGGGTTTCTAGCTCTCTTGCAGTGCTCCCCTTCCTTTGTATTTGACTGGCTCGTCTTCCTTATTTCCCACTTCTACCACTACCACTACCACTACCTCTTCTTCTTCTTCTACATCTACTGATGAAATTAGACACATGTGCGGCGTCTGGTTGTCTTTGTTGTGGACGTTTCGCCATCCAGTGGCTGGCTGGATGGCGAAACGTCTACGGTGGGGATGCCCGGGTGTTGTGCATGTGTCATTTCATCCTGTCGGTATTATATACAATTCTTGTACTACTACTACTACTACCACTACTACTACCTCCACCTCTTCCTGCCTATATATAGCCGTCCTGCTCCTCCTCTGTTAGTGTGACTTTGTCAATGGTCCAAGTCGGACCGAAACGTCGTCGTAAGCTTCTGTCTTTTATGTGCGGGTTATTTGTGTCGAAGTGATTAAAACAATGTTATGACCTTTGAAGGTGAGATTCTCTGGGATGATCACTTCCATGTCTTTTACGTTAGTTTTTCGCTCTGTTGTGTGGTTGGAATTTGTTTTATGCTCCGATATAGTTTTATTTTCTCACGTTTTCCATATCGGAGTAATTGAAATTTCTTATCATTGAACTTCATATTGTTTTTTTGCGGCGCATTTAAAGAATTGTTTGATGTCCGCCTGGAGTCTTGCGATGTCTTCAATGGAGGACATTGTCATGAAAATTTGGGTATCATCTGCAAAGGAAGACACGGTGTTGTGGCTTACATCCCTGTCTACGTCAGAAATGAGGATGAAGAACAGGATGGGAGCGAGTACTGTGCCTTGTGGAACAAAGCTTTTCACCGAAGTTACTTCGGACTTGACTCTGTTTACTACTACTCTTTGTGTTCTATTTGTTAAGAAATTATACATCGACATTCCAACTTTTCCTGTTATTTATCACGCATTTAGCGCGCTATTACACCATAGTCACACTTATCAAAGGCATTTACAGAGTCTGTGTATCCTACATCTGCGTTTTGTCTTCTTGAGCATCCAGGACCATGTCATAGTTGTCCAGTAGTTGGGACATACAGGAGCAACTTGCTCTAAACCCATGTTGCCTTGGGTTGTGTAACTGATGGGAATCTACATGGATGGCGATCTTGCTTCTTAGAACCTTTTCAAAGATTTTTATGATCTCGGACGTTAACGCAATCGGTCTGTAGTTCTTTGCTATTGCTTTACTGTCCTCTTTGTGGAGTGAGGCTATGTCAGTTGTTTTTAGCAGCTGTGGGAGAATCCCTGTGTCCATGCTCATGACAGGGGCTTCATGTAGTTCTTGATGAACATGGAGTTCCACGAGTCTGGGCCTGGGGCTGAGTGCATGGGCATGTCAATTATCCCCTTTTCGAAGCCATTTGACGTCATGGTAATATCAGAGAGGTTAGAGTCTACCAAATTCTGTGTGTCTCTCATAAAAAAATCATTAAGATCTTCGACTGTCAATCTGGTTAGCGGCTCGCTAAAAACCGAGTCATACTGGGACCTGAGTAGCTCACATATTTCCTTACAGTCATCTGTGTAGGACCCATCTCGTTTAAGTAGGGGCCCAATACTGGATGCTGTTCTCGACTTTGATTTGGCCTAAGAAAAGAAATATTTTGAGTTTCTTTCAATTTCATTTATGGCTTTTAGTTTTTCCTGCATTTCTTGACTCCTGTAAGATTCCTTTAGCTTTAGTTCGATGTTTGCTATTTCTCTGATCAGTGTCTCCCTTCGTATTACACATATATTGGCCTCTTTTAGCCGCTCTGTTATTCTTATCCTTCTCCTGTATAGGGAGCACCTTTCTCTTTCTAGTTTGCATCTTCTTCTTCTTTTCCTTACAGGAATATGCCTGGAGTATACCTCGAGTGCCACAGAGTTAATTTGTTCTAGACATAGGTTTGGATCCGTGTTGCTTAGGCTACTTTCCCAGTTTATATCATTTAGTTACTGGTTGACTTGGTCCCACCTTATGTTTTCGTTACTGAAGTTGAATTTGGTGAAGGCTCCCTTGTGACTGATCACATTTTGTTGGTCTGGGGCCTCGCACATACATGTCTGAACCTCTATTATCCTGTGATCTGAGTATATTGTTTTTGATATGGTAATATTTTGTATCAGATCATCATTCTTAGTGAAGATGAGGTCCAGTGTATTCTTCAGTTTTGTAGGCTCTATTATTTGCTGGTTTAAAGTGAATTTGGTGCAGAGATTTAAAAACTTGTGAGTGTGCCAGGTTTCATCTGTGCTGCTTCCTGGTGTTATCTCTGCTACAACATTATTCGCTACATTCCTCCATTTTAGGTGCCTTAAGTTGAAATCACCCATGAGCAAGATGTTGGGGGCAGGAGCTGGAAGATTTTCCAGACAGTGATCAATTTTCAGAAGCTGTTCCGGAATTGTTGGGAAGTTGCATCCGGAGGCTTGTATATCAGAGTTTGGTTCTCCATCTTTACTGCCAAAATAACAACTACATCAATTGAGGCATTTAGTAGTCCTGAGCATGTAAGTCACTCTGTGATATACAGACCATACCCCCTACCCCCTTCCTTTTGCCTGTTCACTCTGTCGCATCTGTATAGGTTGTAACCCGGGCTCCATATTTCATTGTCAAAGTGATCCTTTATGTGGGTCTCTGTGATAACCGCGAACATTGCGTTTGACTCTGTAAGCAGTCCATGGATGCAAGGTATTTTGTTGTTCGTTACCGTCTTTAGACCCTGTATATTTGCAAAGATGAATGTCGTCGGATTGGTGGTATTGGTGGTATGGGCGGGGAGTCTCTTATTTCCCGGCACTGTTGTTTTGGAGTGGAGGCCATCGACTGTGATTCCACTCCAGAAATTATCAGAGTTGGAGTACGATTTCATTCATTTCTTGCCAGCTTTTTTTTCTTTCCTGGCGCTAATGAAAACCTCTCTCTCTCTCTGAAGTGGTTGTGGCTACCCAGGTTTTCCCATGGTCTGGATGTTCTGCATCTTTTTGTCCCCTTTAGGTGGTGTGCCTGACAATATAAGTTATAATATAGCATTGTATTTCTTGAACTGAAGAGTGGCACATTTCAGGGTGGAAAAGCTTACAGGAAGGAAGGTTGCATTCTCCTGTTGTCATATGGGCACGGCATTTCCTGGGGTGGTCAAAGTTGCACGTCCCATCTGTTTTTACAGATATTTCATGCCTGCAGATAACTAATGCATAAAATCTGCATAGGCCTGGTTTCTGTTTGCCTTGGTTTTTTTGTAACTGCATTACTATTACTATCTTTGGCACTTTACAACCAATGGTGCCTTCATCAGCTATTTCTGGTATTTTATCTTCACTATTTCACTATTTCTTGTTTACTATCTCCCGTGGTATTGCTAGTTTTTGCTGATTTTCACATATCCTTGTCTACACCCATTTTCCCACTAGAGCTTCTGTCTCCCTCCTGGCCACCAACTTTAATTTCTGTATTTTTACAGTGTCTGTCTACTAGGACAGCAACTGCACCAGGGGCGACAGCACCATCAGGCCCAGTCCTTTTATTTTCCCATGTGTTACAGAATGCTGTCAGGTTTTCTATGAAGGCAGTTTACATGCTTTCATCATTAAATACCAAAGTGATTTTTTTGCAAAAGAAGATCTCATTTGGGCATACCCAAAAACACTTCCCTGGTTTAATATCTCTTGTAGATGATTCCTGAATATTTGCACAAGATGGATGGGCCCATTTCCCACAGAGGTTGCACAAATCCATGCGTAGCCCGGTTGTTAGTTTGTTTGTTTGCAAGCTACACAGGATTTCAAGATGTGATTTTTTGTTTGTTATACTGTATATTCACTAATAACCTCCTTAAAGTGTAGATCTGACTCTTTATAGCTGGATGTATTTGTATTTGTATGAGTATGTGTTTGAAAGAGTCTTGATGCTGATAAGGGCGCCTAAAATCCCGTCAGGTTGTGAATCCAGTCAGAGGATACCTCGTTGACCAACGAATCTGGTTGGGTGTTAAGGGCACCTAGAAATTCTTTCAGTTTTTGAATCCTGTCATTGGGTCACTTATTTCTTGGACGAATCAGGAAGAATCCGGTGAGTGGATCACTTATTTTGAATGAATCTGGATGGTGATTTTGGATTAGCTCATGAAAGGACTACTGGAATATTATTTTAAGAGAGTAATATGTGTTCAGTTTGATACGAAAGGTATAATTAGCCTCTTGGAGAAAACCGGTGACTTCTGGCAGCTCCTAGTATGACGAATGGCCAGCGACCTCTGACATCATTTTTTTACAACCTGAAGTTCTGGGTACTTATAAATCACTGCATTTACTTTTCTAGATTAAATTCACCTCCACCACATCAACTGCTACTTTATCACTATTTGTTGGCTATGGTAGGGCTTCTGGTGAGGATTACTGGAGAACAATTTGCTTTTCGTTGTGTATAACGCTGCTGCTGCCAACTACAGGTTTTATGTATTTCCACCGGTAACTGTATACTTCTCGTATTTCAGAAATGAAGAATTTTCTAATATTCTTCACCCCACCACATTAAGTACTATTTTGTAACTGTTATTAGCTACGGCAACACTGTACACTTTTCGTATTTTCTCAAGATTGTGCACCTTTTCGTGTATCGATGGGAATTTTTACTCAAAGGTATCACTAGACTATATGTCAGGTACACTAGCAGGTTTAGGAAGATTATTAATACGACCTGACCTGCATGGTAGGATCCAGGCGACTGCTGGCAAGTGTTTACAACATATCTAGGCCTAACACTTCCGTCTTAAAAAAACCATACCACGGGCGGGATTTGAACCCGCGGTCAGAGAGTCACAAAACTCCAGACCGTCGCGTTAGCCACTGGACCAGCTGGTCCAGTGACTAACGCGACGTTCTGGAGTTTTGAGACTCTCTGACCGCGGGTTCAAATCCCGCCCGTGGTATGGTTTGTTTGCAATCGTGTCATTACGATTTCGTGAGTCTCTTCCGTCTTAATTTATATCACAGCATTTATTATGGTATCTTTGTAGATGAATGGTTCAGAGAACACTACGGTACCACTGTGATATATACAATAACACTATGTATGACACTATTATCAGGGAGACTTTCTATCCTCTGACCAATTTGTTTTACTTACTTTTTTGTCTCAGTGTATACAATTTTTTTCCTACATTATTTCCAGGCGCTGGAGGGATGTACCTCATAAGTTCGATGGCTTAAATGGTTTAAAGATTCTACAAGCAAAAAAAAAAAAAACACGATAATCCACTAAAAGCAACGGAACACTGGAGCATGCGAGCACGTGGATAATAATTCTTACCAGGGAGAAGATGTAGGACTCATCGTCAACCTTTCCATGTGTGAAATCACCACAACCAACCAGGAAATAATCACAGCTGTGCGAACACTCTTTCTTGAAGACTCTACTAACACCCCATCCAAGAGTAACCTCTTGGTAGCACCGCTGGGTCACCGAGCCATCGACAGTCTCAACGACTCTTATGCCCAGATGAAGTTTTTGTTCATCTATCTAATATTCCATTGTGATTATCACCATTATTAGTTAAAACGATGTTAATCAGCTTTATATTATTACTTACTCATTTTTATCTTTCTCATGTTTTCATTATATATATATATATATATATATATATATATATATATATATATATATATATATATATATATATATATATATATATATATATATACATATGTCTTGACGAATAGGCAGAACTTGCGATCTTGGCTTAAATAACAACGTTCATCTTGCCATATAGGACAAGCGAAAATTTGTGTATGCAATAATTTCTCCAAAATCATTCTGAACCTAACGAAAAAAATATATTTCACTGTGTCTGTTTAGTATTAAATTATTGTAAACAAATCTAAAATATATTTAGTTGGATTAGGCTAAAATAAATTTTTCTTGTTATAATAAGGTTAGGTAAGTTTTCTAAGATTCTTTTGGTGCAAAATTATAAATTTTTCCATCAACATTAATGAAAAAAAAATATATCTTTAAACGTATAAGAGAAAATTTCAGAAAGGACTTAATTTTAAATGAGTTCTTGCTAATTGACCAGTTTTACATATTCGGCACGACATATATATATATATATATATATATATATATATATATATATATATATATATATTGGATAGATCATATACCAGTGGTAACAAAAATTTAATGTTTGTATGGCCTCACCACTGGTTACTACTCGCCTGACACGAGCTTAAGTCAGAGGAGAGTGGAGTAGAGTAGTCAGTGCAGCATCTCTCTGGGTATAGAGAAGGTTTTCATTGTTTATTCATTTTGACTTAAATTGAGAAGCTCCTAGTTTAGAGCTTTATTCTCTAAAGTCACCAGAAATTGTGAGATCTTGTGAAACTTTCGTTGTATAGAAGTTCTCATGTGTCAAGAGACTTCAAGTATTCTAGTCAACACTCTAATCGTCTTGGAAAATAGAGGCGCTGTAACTTGATTGATCATATTTATATTAAAGGCCCATTCAGCTAGAATGAAGGTCATGGTAATTTATAAGTTGTGTATAAAGTCTGTGTATATACATAATTACTGAGAAAAAGGTACAATTAAAATACCTTATTAATCAGTACACAAGAATGAATCCTTATTACTGGAGTATGATTCTCTACAGAAATGCCCTAGACTAACATCGCCTATTGTTTATAAAGTTTATCGTAATAAAGGACAAACTGAATGACCTGAAGAAATTGGAGGATAGAATAAGTGATCCTGATGCCCATGATGCCCAGTATTCCTCACAAGGTGTCTTACTCTGCCAATACTCACTACTGCTGTATAGCCCTTGTGGCTTAGCGCTTCTTTTTGATTATAATAATAATAATAATAATACTCACTACTCGAGATACATTCCCTCTTTCGACATTCCAACTGTTACGAACATGTAGATCACTTGGATATAGCGCTGATCGTAACAAATTCGTAAAAAGAACAGAATTATCACATCTAGGGGTCATCATACACTTCGCTCACGCACGGAGGAAAGGGATTCTTTCTAGTTTCTTTTTGTTTTATTAACAACATTAATAATCAATTAAGGATTCCACTGTGGATTAAATCGTTCAATCTTTACAAGAGACCTTCTCATATCGTAAACAGTATGAGCATAACATATCATTAGCCTTATTACCACATCACTGTAATAAGTTAAATATTTGCAAATGGGTCTAGACAGTTTCTGGACTCATTCCCAGTGAGTCAAAAAATATAGATATATGTACATATACAGGTGTTTTTAAAAGCTTAAACGCCACACTGATACCAACAATAGAGCTCTTCCTCGGGGACCATTCTTCAATAATCCCTCTTCCAGATCCGAGTCTGTAAATGGCGTAACACTTAGACTCGTTCACTTATTCTTATTTTCCTCAAGAGTTTCTCAACCGCCTTCTCCGACCGAGAGATACCCTTGCAAAGTGCTTCCAAAATACCTGGTAACTTCTGGGAAGGTGTAGGGTGACTTAAAGCCAGATTCTCTAGTAGACCCTTCCTGGACCAGTGGAAGGTATAAACTGAACAAGGTAAGACTTTACCAGCCAACCTTGACTCTGTCGGAGTAGGGGTTGAATAGCTCAAATTGTCTGCTGGTGCTTAACCAGGCCGCACCAACAGTTTAGAATATTTTAACATCTTACCTATGTACAAAGATAAACAATTTATGGCCAGATAATTTTATAAAATCGAGTATATTCATTTTAGCTAATAATGGAAATACTCCTGAAAAGCCAAAATAACTCGTAGAAATATATTGTTTCTTAAAATGAGCAAAGGGCGTAACACCAACACTCAGCGAATGTTACTCAT